>NC_026003.2:102805759-102875865 GCF_000442705.2 Elaeis guineensis
TGATTTGATCGCTAATTAACTCAATTTGATTGAGTAATTATTTTTGATCAAGTCCAATTGAATTGGATTCAGTTTGGATTGACCCGATTAGGTTAAATTTGACCTAATCGCTAAGGTGGTTTAATCCCTGATTTTGATCAGGGGTTAGACTTAGTTAATTCCTGATTTAATTAGGATTTTATTGAGCCTAATTATGTTGGGTTTAATCTGGATCTAATTATGCTTAACTATTTTAAACTAGATTGGCTCAATTTGAATCAAACCACCTTGTTTTAAATTCCCTGCGACACCCAACTTCCTTGCACCCATTTGAATTCACGAGAAGAAACTTCTCATGAAATTTTTCTCATGCAAAACCCTTCCCCACGCCCTCATTTGTGCACCATATGGATGGATAAAATAATTAGTTAGCCATTCAAATTCAAAGCATGTTTGAATTTGAATGGGATAACTTATCACTTGTCCCTTCATCCTTATCCATTTTGT
Source organism: Elaeis guineensis (assembly GCF_000442705.2). Classification (NCBI taxonomy): domain Eukaryota; kingdom Viridiplantae; phylum Streptophyta; class Magnoliopsida; order Arecales; family Arecaceae; genus Elaeis; species Elaeis guineensis. The sequence goes on from NC_026003.2 coordinate 102,806,246, forward strand.
GCGCCACATTACTTACACGAGAAAAGGTTTCTCGTGAAATATTTTCCACGCACAAAGAGCCACGCCCCTTCTCTTCTCACGCCCAATAGGATAGGGATAAGTTGGTTTTCATTTGAATTCAAATTTGATTTGAATTCAAATGTGTAACCACTTGTCTTTATTCTCTCACGCGGATAAGACACGTTCGATGTTGTTTTAAAAATGGCAGAAAGGTGGGGCGTGCACAGAAAAATTAAGAGAAAGAAAGTGGGGCGTGAGGAAGGCTTGTGTGTGAGGTGAAGGTCCAAAACCTTCCGAGAGAAAAAGAAAGAAAAGAGAGAAAATTGGGTGCAAGGTTTTTGGTGTGTACCCTAGGGTTTCTACCTAGGGTTCGGGAAGTGAGATTGGTGTGCCACGAGTGTCGTGAGTCCACCAAATTTCAAAGAGAGATCCATCAGCCTCTCAAGCAACTGTGCAGACGATCCAGAGTGTCCGAGAAGTCGGCACACATCGATCGAAGGAGTTCGATCAACATCTGCCATCAAAAGGGTGAAATCACGAACTAGCATTCGTGAGGAGCTGATCAGACGGAAGCTTCGTGTGAACGATCCACAGAGGCCAGATATTTGTGTGGCTGTGATGTGATGATCAGAGCCCCCCGACAGTAAGCAGATTGCGGTGATCGACTACCCGCAAAAGGTGATGTGTTCTGAACACAGTACTGTAAAAGGTTTACTGATTCAAATTTGAATTTCAAATTTAAATGCATACTGTTGTATCATATTTAGATCCTAGTGTAGGGTTAATTAGTATTAATTAATAAGATTAATTAATAATTCCACTGTAAATAGTAATTTTTAAAATATTTTAAAATTATCATTTTGCCCCTGCACAAAATTTTCTAACAAATGGTATCAGAGCATGGTTCTAGAATATGATATACATATGCATGTGTAGATTAAGTGTAATCTATAAGTTTAAATTTGAAATTCAAAATTTAAAATTCAAAATTCAAAAAAATTTGAAATTTGAAATTTGGTTGATTAAATCTTAAATTTAAAATTTGAAATTCAAAATTTAAAATTTGAAATTCAAAATTCAAAATTTAAAATTCAAAAATTAAAAATTCAAAATTTGAAATTTGGTTGAAATCTCAAATTTAAAATTTAAAATTTAAAATTTGAAATTTGAAATTTAAATTCAAAATTTAAATTTTGAAATTGGTATATTTAGATATACTTGATCCAAGTAGCAAGTAATCTAATTGGGTTGGTTGCCATGGCCGTCCGGTTATAGGAGAAAAGTAGGGTTTAAAGGCCCTCTCTTCCCATTCGATGGGGTCTCCTATGGCGGTAGGGGTGCCGATGCAATTATATCCCATGCCGATGAAGCAGCGAAAGGACTTAATTATAAAATTTATCATGAATGTGTTAGATTAGATCTAAAAAAAAATTTATGATTTATTTTGAGTTATTTTCTGTTATGAAATGAGCAATAGAATTGCTGTTTATGAATTGTGCTGACCCGTTTGTGAAATGAGTCAACACATTTGGTGAACAGAAAATAAAATCTTTCAAAATTTGAAAATTATTTTCGAAATGCCAAACCCTGACCCATCAGTCCAAGTACTTAATTAAAAGAATTAAGTGTTGTCTAGTAGGTCTAGAATTGTGAATTAAGACCTAAGACAATTGCATAAACTTGTGGATCAATGGGTTAGATGAATTAGGTCCATAATTGGGTTAGACCTAAGGTTAGCTTAAAAAATGGACTAAATGGAGTAATTGATCAAATCTAATCAAAAGTTGAATTAGATTAGGTCAAGGATACTCTAGACTCAACTTCAATAGTTGTAGTTGAATGGGTCCATATCTTTAACTAGACCAAGATGGACTTAATTCATGGCTACGCGGTGGAGCCCTATTTACTAAGTTGATCAAAATTAAAACTAATGAACCGTTGGTGTCTAAGGTAAGTTCGGCAGTTTTGACCAGTGGTTCTTAAGTGGGAGCTACTCGCATTGATTCGATCATTGACGAGTTAATGGCAAATCCCCACCACTGATCTCACTTACCTGGCCAATCTGGTAAGTTAGATTTTGATTAGATCACTTGGTGATTAGAGCTCACCCATGTTATTAGGTAAATCAGTGTGACTGATTTAGGTGCTCCTAATGCCAGCTTTAATTAAATCTTTTTTTAATCTGACTTGGTGAAGTCAGTGGGAGGATTGAAATTGGCTGGATGATTTCTTCTCTACTATTCTTTAATAAAATCTTCAAAATTATTAGGTCCCTAAAATGATTAAGTTATAATGATAACTAAGTCATAGCCTCTCATTAAGTGAATGATAATGAGTCCATTAGTTCAATGATCATTGGAGGCCCAAAGGCCTGGTGCTCATTGGCTAATGGAATTATTATTCATAATATGATAATTTGATTGAGTCTTTCTGATGGTGGTTAGGTTGGCCGGCCAAAGTCGGGCCTGATCATTTATTGGTCCGATTCACTAAATTAAGTCATGTTAATGGTTGGACCTAACCAGATCTTTTCAGTGGAGGCCAAAGCCTACTGATTAGGTTCTGGGCAAAATCAATTACTAGAAGTTGTTTAGAGAAACAACTGGTTAAGAACCTACCCATAGATGCACATGGGTTAACCAACCAAAGTTGGGCTCGTGTGTAGTCTGTGTGGATTCTAGTACCCATTAAGGAATTAAAGTAATTCTTCGAATTGGAGGATGAGGCTACCAGTTCGTAAAAATATTGGAAAAAATTTTAGACTAAAGTCCAAGTCTTTAGTATTAATTTATGTACTAATAGAGGTCTCATTTTTCTTTATGCAGCTATGGCCACTACCCTGTCGCTCCGTCATTATTAGATAATGACAAGCTCATGGGACCCAATTTCGATAGCTGGTATCGAAAATTGAAAATCGTCCTTGAGCATGAGCGGATCCTTTATGTAGTAACGGATCCAGCACCTGAGGAGCCAGCTCCGAACGCTAGTAAGGCGATCCGAGACACTTACTTGAAGTGGCTCAATGACCGCACCACCGTTCGATGTATTATGCTGGCACAATGAATGACGAGTTCAGCCGAAGGTTTGAGAATGCCCAGCCACAGGAGATGCTTCAAATATTGAACGACTCTTTTGGCACGCCTGACGACGTTGAAAGGCACAAAACTAGTTGTGCCATTTTCAATGCTCGGATGAGGGATGGGCCTCAGTCACTGATCATGTACTGTACATGATCGAGATGATTGAGCGCCTAAGCAAATTGGGCTTTCCTCTGCACGAGCAGCTCGGTAAGGATGCGATCCTTAATTCCTTGCCCAAGTCCTTCCTCCCATTCCTTACTCATTTTCGAATGAAAAAGCCTGCAGTAAACTACCACGGATTGTTGGGGTTGCTGCAGAACTTTGAGAAGGATCACCAACTCCATAAGGAGTCGGTGAATGTAGTGGGAGGGTCTTCTTCTCGTCGTCAACCCTTTGGGAAGGGGAAGAAGAACAAGAAGAAGAAAAATAAGAAGGTGCAATCTCATGCTGGGACAGTAGCACAGGGTCAGACCAAGAAGCGCAAGCACGACCAGAGCCAGGCGGAGTGCTTCTTTTGCAAGAAGCAGGGGCATTGGAAGAGGAACTGTCCTCAATACATTGCCTCCCTGGACCCGAACAGGCCAAAGAAGAAGCAAGGTAATTATATGATAACTCCTTGCAACTTTTCGATTTGTGATACTACTGCCTGGGTATTGGATACCGGAAGCCCTTATCATATTTGTAATTCGATGCAGGGTTGCAGGTCAGTAGGAGATTTGATGAAGGCGAGAGGTTCCTGAACGTTGGAGATGGAAGCAAAGTTCCAGTTCTAGCTTTAGGAATCATGAGTCTTGTAATCAATTCTCGTAATGTAATTCTGAGTGAATGTCACTATTGTCCAAGTTTTTTATTAAATATTATTTCTGTAGGCCTTTTGGCCATGTACGGTTATGATTTTTTAATAAAAAAAAATATTTACAATATCATTTTGAATGGTGTTACAATATTTGTTGGACAATTAAATAATGAATTTACTTACTATCACAGCCTGTTAATGTGGTTCAAAACTTGGTAAACGCTCTAGAATAGATAATGTGTCAGAAGTCTACCTTTGGCACTGTAGGCTAGGTCATATCAATAAGAACAGGATAAACAGGTTGGCTCAAGAAGAATTCTTGAAGTTAGTGATTGTGAATCACTTCCAACCTGTGAGTCCTGTCTTCTTGGGAAGATGACCAAGTCACCTTTTACTGGAAAAGGTGAGCGAGCCAGTGAACTCTTAGGTCTGGTACATTCTGATGTATGTGGACCCATGAGCTCAAGTGCAAGAGGTGGATTTTTTTACTTCATAACCTTCACAGACGACCTATCTAGGTATGGGTATGTCTATTTAATGAAGCATAAGTCGGAATCATTTGAAATGTTCAAACTATTCCGAAATGAGGTAGAAAAACAAACTGAAAGTGTATTAAAACTCTTCGATCTGATCGAGGAGGTGAATACCTTTCTAATGAGTTTCTGACGTATCTAGGGAGAATGGGATTCTCTCTCAGTGGACTCCTCCTGGAACACCACAGCATAATGGTGTGTCTGAAAGGAGGAATCGGACCCTGTTAGACATGGTTCGATCCATGATGGGGTTTGCTGGTCTGCCGATCTCCCTCTGGGGATATCGCTCGAATCGGCTTGTTACCTTCTAAATAGAGTTTCGAGTAAGTCTGTAGCCAAAACGCCATATGAGATATGGATAGGACGTAAGCCAGTACTCTCGCACCTTAGGTTTGGGGGTGTCCGACTTATGTTAAACGTTTAATTACAGACAAGCTTGGACCTAGGTCTGACAAGTGTAATTTTATAGGTACCCAAAAGAGACAAAGGGTATTATTTCTACCTTGCTGATGAGCAAAAGGTGTTTGTCAGCCTTAAGGCAATTTTTTTAGAAAAGGAGTTCCTTAGTGAAAAAACTGTCGCCTCTAAGGTCGAACTTGACGAAGTTCGACAGGTGAAAAAACGACACATGTTACTGAACCTGAACCGGATTTGATTAGATCAGATCTGGAGCCCATTGATTATGCACCCTTAAGGCGGTCTGGTAGAGTACCACATCAACCGGACAGATACTATGGTTTCTTGGTCCGAGATGGTGATCCTGTCGAACTTGATGAAAACGATGAGGATCCGATCACCTACATGGATGCAATGCAGAGACCTGACTCTGAGAAATGGCTAGAGGCCATGAAATCCGAAATGGAGTCCATGAAGGTCAACGATGTGTGGACATTGGTTGACCCACCCGAAGGAGTAAAACCATAGGGTGTAAGTGGGTCTTCAAAAGAAGAGGGGCGCAGACGGAAAGGTGGAGACCTATAAAGCCCGTCTGGTTGCCAAGAGATATCGTCAACGTTATGGTATAGACTATGACGAAACGTTTTCTCCTGTGGCAATGCTCAAATCCATTCGGATTATGCTTGCGATAGCTGCCCATCTGGACTATGAAATCTGGCAGATGGATGTGAAGACAGCTTTCCTAAACGGAGAGCTGGATGAAGAGGTGTATATGATACAACCTGAAGGGTTCACATCCACAGATGAGTCTAAGGTGTGCAAGCTACAGAGGTCCATTTATGGACTTAAGCAGGCATCTCGGAGTTGGAACATACGTTTTGATAGGATGATCAAAATGTATGGCTTCGTTAAGAACGGAGAAGAGCCCTGCATTTATAAGTGGGCTAATGGTCCAGTAGTAGTATTTCTTGTATTGTATGTGGATGACATTCTCTTAATCGAAATGATGTCCCTGCATTACAGGGAATAAAGATTTGGCTATCGTCACAGTTCTCCATGAAGGATCTGGGAGAAGCTTCCTACATCCTAGGGATGAGGATCTATAGGGATAGATCCAAAAAGTTGCTTGGCTTATCCCAGTCCACGTACATTGATACTATGCTGAAAAGGTTCAGCATGAAAAATTCCAAGAAAGGCTATCTACCGATAGGCCATGAATTTCTCTCTCGAAGAGGGATTGTCCGACAACACCTCAAGAGAGAGAGCGTATGGGTAGGATTCCATATGCTTCGACAGTGGGATCTATCATGTACGCCATGATATGTACACGACCAGATGTGGCATACTCACTAGGGGTAGTGAGTAGATACCAATCTGATCCAGGAGAGAATCACTGGAAGGTTGTTAAAACCATCCTGAAGTATTTAAGAAATACTAAGGACCAGTGGCTTATATATGGTGAATCGGACTTGAGACTTATAGGGTTTACAGACTCTAGTTTCCAGTCTGATCGCGATGATAGCAAGAGTGTGTCAGGATTTATTTTTACCCTTAATGGTGGGGCTGTCTGCTGGAAGAGTTCCAAGCAGCACACTGTGGCTGATTCAGTATGCGAGCGGAGTATATTGCTGCATCAGATGCTGCCAAAGAAGCGTGTGGCTGAGAAAATTCATCACCGAGCTCGGTGTAGCACCCTCCCTTGTTGGTCCAGTTCTGCTCTACTGCGACAGCTCTGGAGCCATTGCTCAGGCGAAGGAACCAAAGGCACACCAGCGGACGAAGCATATTCTGCGTCGCTACCATCTCATCCGGGAGATCGTGGATCGAGGTGACGTCGACCTTCAGAAGATCGACGGAAAGAAGAACCTGGCCGACCCATTCACTAAAGCCATTGCAGTGAAGGAGTTCAACGACTACAAGTCGAAGATGGGTATTAGATACTACACCGATAGGCTTTAGGCCAAATGGGAGATTGTTGGGAATAGTGTCCCAAAGCCAATCGTCAGCCTGTTGACGGTTGTGCTCCTTTTGTATTAGTACATGAATTATAAATAAATAAAAGTTATTTTGATATTTTTTTCATCACAAATGTTTCATCTTCTAATGAACTCCTGTGTTGTGGTGAAGTCCTTAGGACTATTTAGACTCGACAAAGGAGGATTTGTCGCTTAGTCCTTAAACATGTTCGCGACCAAATGATACGTTGTTACCTAGGACGACAATGTTTATCGAGCATAGGTCGTTGTGTGCCATATGGGTTGGTTGTCCTCATAACCAAAGAGTGTAGAGACACTCCTTTGGCATACAGGTGAGATGTAATGGTACATCTGCACTGAACGTGACCAACTCCGGAGCTATTTTTGCTGTCAAGATTTGCTTCGATGGGATATGGGTATAAATGTCCCTCCGACCTGAGATCGCCACGGTGACTTGCAAGCAACTCACTGCACTTAGGCACTGGACTACCTGAATTTCTAATTCAGTGACGGAAGGCTGCTGGGTGTAGTCAAGTACTTGACTTGTCGGTGCGTGTGTCAAGATGGGATTGACCACTCCAGTTTAGGAGCTGTGTACAGTCGTATTTAATTTAGCAAAATCTTGGCTAGGGTAGTCCTAGTGAGGAGTCACAGGACTAATTGAGTTGAGCACGATTGGATGATATCATCAGGGTTGACAGTTTAACCCTGAGTCATCCTAAACACAGGGGTCAAAAGGGATGAATTATACAGTAAGCATATTCACGTAGGTTCTGAATATTGCGATTGCGATTATTCGACCTATCCGATCGTCGGGTACTATTGCTAGATGGTCACTTCGATTAGTACAGAAATTGGTTCCTGTGCTACCGGCTTAGGTTCGAACCTGCGGGGTCACACACATTAGAGGTTCCTTTCTGATCTGATGGCTGATTATGAGTCTTATCTGTCTGAGACTCTATGATTGAGAATTAGATTCTCTGATCATGAGTTCCACACATTTTGGGTACCGGGGTCAAAATTTTGAATTTCAAATTTTGAATTTCAAATTTGAATTCTTTGATCAGGGTTTCATATCGATGGTCTCTGATGCCTGATTGCCTATCGGATTTGGACTCAATATTTATGTGAGATTTAATTAGTGATTTGATCACTAATTAACTCAATTTGATTGAGTAATTATTTTTGGATCAAGTCCAATTGAATTGGATTCAGTTTGGATTGACCCGATTAGGTTAAATGTTGACCTAATCGCTAAGGTGGTTTAGTCCCTGATTTGATCAGGGGTTAGGCTTAGTTAATTCCTGATTTAATTAGATTTTATTGAGCCTAATTAAGCCTAATTATGTTGGGTTTAATCTGGTCTAATTGTGCTTAACCTATTTTAAACTAGATTGGCTCAATTTGAATCAAACCACCTTGTTTTAAATTTCCTGCGACACCCAACTTCCTTGCACCCATTTGAATTCACGAGAAGAAACTTCTCATGAAATTTTTCTCATGCAAAATCTTCCCCACGCCCTCATTTGTGCGCCATATGGATGGATAAAATAATTAGTTAGCCATTCAAATTCAAAGCATGTTTGAATTTGAATGGATAACTTATCACTTGCCCCTTCATCCTTATCCATTTTGTGCGCCACATTACTTACACGAGAAAAAGTTTCTCGTGAAACATTTTCCACGCACAAAGAGCCACGCCCCTTCTCTTCTCATGCCCAAAAGGATAGGGATAAGTTGGTTTTCGTTTGAATTCAAATTTGATTTGAATTCAAATGTGTAACCACTTGTCTTTATCCTCTCACGCGGATAAGACACGTTCGACGTTGTTTTAAAAATGGCAGAAAGGTGGGGCGTGCGCAGAAAAATTAAGAGAAAGAAAGTGGGGCGTGAGGAAGGCTTGTGTGTGAGGTGAAGGTCCAAAACCTTCCGAGAGAAAAAGAAAGAAAAGAGAGAAAATTGGGCGCAGGTTTTTGGTATGTACCCTAGGGTTTCTACCTAGGGTTCGGGAAGTGAGATTGGTGTGCCACGAGTGTCGTGAGTCCACCAAATTTAGAGAGAGATCCATCAGCCTCTCAAGCAACTGTGCAGATGATCTGGAGTATCCGAGAAGTCGGCACACATCGATCGAAAGAGTTCGATCAACATCTGCCATCAAAAGGGTGAAATCACGAACTAGCATTCGTGAGAAGCTGATCAGACGGGAGCTTCGTGTGAAGATCCACAGAGGTCAGATATTTGTGTGGCTTGACGTGATGATCAGTGCCCCCCGACAGTGATCAGATTGCGGTGATCGACTACCCGTAAAAGGTGATGTGTTCTGAACACAGTACTGTAAAAGGTTTACTGATTCAAATTTGAATTTCAAATTTAAATGCATGCTGTTGTATCATATTTAGATCCTAGTGTAGGGTTAATTAGTATTAATTAATGAGATTAATTAATAATTCGCTGTAAAATAGTAATTTTGAAAAATTTTAAAATTACCATTTTGCCCCTGTACAAAATTTTCTAACACTGATGTGCACGATCGAACAGCTCTGGTGCGAGCCGATTACGATCGGACGGCCACGGATGGTTCTAGCTTGGTTGGACTCTGTATTCCTACTGAAATAGTATTTTTAAGATTTTGGAGCCTATATAGTTTCGATTGACGAATCGTTTGTTGCATTGGAGAACTGATAAGGTCCTGAAGGTGCAGAAAGGCTTCAAGAGTGATTTTAGAGAGTTTTTGTGAGATTTTGGAGCTTTTTGTTGAGAGACTCTTGTATAAAGGTTGAGTGGTGAGTTTTTTTGTATTAATTTTATTTTATTTTCTCATAGTGAAGCTTGCACGTCCCGTGAGGTAGGCTTAAGATTGATCCACGTATTTGTATTGTGTTTCTTATTTTGTTTCTTCTTTCTTCTTCCTGCTGTACTGTGTGGTACCAGATCTTACGCAACACAAGGGATATAAAGAAGATTAGGTGAGAGAAAAGATGGGATAGGGAGGGAGGGAGAGAGAGAGAGGAAGAGTGGGAGGGAGATAGAGGAAGGAGAAGAGAGAGAGGCCCGGTGTCGATCACTGGAGGGGAAGAGAGAGGGGCCTAACGGCCATCGGAGAAGAAAATCACTGGAGAAGGCCTTGAGAGGATGATATAGAAGATCGAGAGAGAGAAGAGATGGGATAGGAAGGGAGAGAGGAAGAGAGAGAGGGAGATCGAGGAAGGAGAAAAGAGAGTGGCCCGGCACCGACCGTCGAAGGGGAAGAGAGAGGGGCCTAATGGCCATCGAAGGAAGGAAACCACCAGAGGAGGCCTCGAGAGGGTGATGGGCTCATCCATGGGGGTTCCAATGGCAAAGAGAGAGGAAGAAGAAGCAAGGAAGAGGGAGAAAATGAGAAACCAGCTCCCAGCTGAAGATGGCCTCGCTAGCCCTTGAGAACAGTCGATGTAGAGAAAGAAGGAGAGAATGAGGGAAGAACGGGGGGAGAGAGAGAGAAGGGGGAGAGAAAAAGAGAGGGAGAGTGGGAGAAGGAGAAGAGAGGGATCCGTGCCAGTCAGCCATCGGAGGAAGGGATCCACCAGAGGGACCTCTGTGCTCGGAGATTTATGGGAAGAAAAAATTTTCTTCTCTGAGCTTATCTCTCAGAGAAGATTAATATCAATATTAATATCAGTATTGTCCAAAACTACAATGCTCAATAATAGATTCTAAAAAGCATGGCCAATTTTATTTTTATTTTTATTTTCATTTTTTTTGCCCTTCCATCGAGTGCTCCAAAATAAAAATGAGAATGAGATTCTCTCTAACCAAATAATTAGAAGGAGAGTTACTCATTCCCATTTCCATTTTAGAACCTAACTTCTCCCAGCCAAATATGCATTAGATAATTTGCATTAGGAGTCTCTCTCAATTTCTCTCTCTCTCTCTAGTGATGCAATCCTTATTTGGTTTAAGTTTGGGATCTCTTCTTAGTGTGTTTTTTTGTTTTTCTTTTTTTTTTTTTGGAGAAATCTCTTCCTAGTTCATGCATTAAGAATAGTTATGCCAACTAGCATACCCAATTTTTCTAGGCAATTTATGGAGCATTATTGTGTCAAACTTAATGTGCTATCATATCATCCACATCCTTATATGATCACATCATAATTTGACTTGAAACGATTCCTTCTTTATCTGCACCATGTATAAAAAAGACAGCTCTGAAATAAAATTATTTCCTGTAAATTCATGTCACTGTTTATATTGAAAATAACCTCTCACATTTTCTATAATACATAAATTAACCACCCACCTTATGTTATCCACTTTTCCACATTATCTGCCCCCTCCCCGCTTTCCCATCCCACCATCCTCGTCCTCTCTCCCCCACCCTCTCGCTACCCCTTGTCTCCTTTCCTCCCCTACCCACACCACTAATTGTAATCTATTATAAACAACAGTAATCTCTTTTTTTAGAGAGGCAAATTTTTCACATACCCTCCCTCTAATTCAGAGGCAGATTGGTTTTGCTCCTTTTTCAAATGATTAAACTTCATGAAAAGTCAAGAGAGATCCTGCTATTGTCTTTAGAATGTACAAATATGATGTCTAATTTTATATTTATTTTTTCAAATATAAACATTTCCTGTTGCCAGTTTGTGTTATAACAGCAAGGCAAGAGGAGCAAAGTTGACAGACATTTACTCTACACCATCCATCAAACATGACCCGTTGAGTTTCTAGACAGGTCTAATTCAATCTATTTGACCATCAAATTGTTGATTTGTTTTGGGTTGGCTTTTTCTTGCTTGTTTTGTCTTGACATTAAAACTCATCATAAATTGTTTCATTTCAACATTGTTTGTTAAAGGCCTTCCATCTAAATAAACATTTAAAGGCTCAAAAGAAAAAAACATCATATAACTAGCTTTTCAATTATTGATAAATTATTATTATTATATTTTAAAACCGAGAGGTATTGTATCCCCACACTCTAACCTATATCCACCCCTTTCACCTTAGGCAAAGACCAGGTTCCAAGCAGATCAGGTCCGTGCCTGTGGAACCTGTGCATTCAATAATGAGGGTTGATGTGCTGCGGAATCAAACCTTGCAACTTGCCTTAAGTGGCATGGGTTGTATTATTTGAACTAATATTTAATGTTAACAAATATGGCTCACAAGTGATGGATCTGAGCCTAGGTAGCTAATAGGTCCCTTTCTTTGTGCACCGGGGCAGCATAGAAAATCTGACGTGGGTGCATTATTTGTCCGATTATTCATATAATTATCATTTTTCAATACATATTTAATACCTATAATTTTACTTTGCAATAACATTTAATACCAGCAGTTTACTTTTTTGTTTGAAATTTTGAATGACTAAATACCACTTTTTTTTGAAAAAAATTATAGCATCCTATGTACATTAGGATATCCTGTGATCAAATTATGACTTTTCATGCACAGAAAGTCATAATTTAACCATATGATATCATAAAATAGGAAAGATATTTTTATCCAACTATTTTTTATGCATATTTAATGCTTGCAATTCTATTTTTTCGCTTGAAATTTTGAATGACAAAAATGTCTCTCTTCTTTGAAAAAAATTATGATATCCAGTGGCATATTATGACATCCTGTATCAAATTATGACTTTCTGCATGTAGGATATCATAATATGGTCAAAATGTCATAATATAAGAGAGTATTTTATCTAATTTTCTAATATATATTTAATATCTATAATTTTATTTTTTATTTAAAAATTTTACTAATTAGGTGTCAACATTTTACAAATATTTATAGCCAGCCTAACGCGCGTCATTCTGGGTTAGCAATTAGGTGTCAACGTTTTACAAATAGCAATGATGTAGCATCACATAAGACATCACTTCTATAATTGCAATGCTAGCCATTTCGGTTGTGGCTAAATCCACGTGCAAATTGAACTCCCAAAGAGTAAGTCTAAATGACTAGCCAAAATTTAAGATGAACTTTTACAGTACTAATTAGATCCTTCTAACACTGTTTTGAAAAGTCAAACAAGGCAAAAGGAGTGCAGTAATGAGGGGAATTGCTACGGTACCTTTTTATATTATTTTATAAAAAAGAAATATCTTGACCGCCTGTCTGATGAGGGAGTTTGGAAAGTTTGTACTTAAAAGGTTAGTAGCTGGTTAGCTACAGGTTACCAAGCTGCTTTTTTTTATTTTTTAAAGTATATTTTATTTATTTTATGGCAATGGCTCAGCCTTTTCTGTTTCAGGTTTTTTTTTTTTTTTTTTTTTTTGAAAACTCTAATCTTTCCTGGATATGCAAGTAGTATATGGCAATAGCGGCACGCCTGAGAGGAAGGGAAGAGGAGTGAGGGTAAGGTTGGCCATGGGATAATGTGGTGATTAGGATAGGAGAAGTGCAAATGGATCGGATTCAATAAAGTTACGAGTGATTTCAATCCAATCGATTTTTTGATCAAGTATGAATATTGGATCCAAATTTAGTCTAAAAAAAATTGAGTCAGATTGGATCAGATTCATAATTAAATTTTTTGACTCAACAGGTCATTCGGATCAGATCGAATTTATATATAATCCGGCTCCAATCAATGAAATCAAGTTTGGTTCGAATCCAGATTATAAATAACAAGATCAATAAGTAGACGATTTATAAGCAATCTTATTTGTACTACTACTGGACTTTATCAACTTTTTTATTAATGAATCATTCTTTTTTTATTTATAAAAAATAAATAATTGAAAAGCTTGTTGTATTCAATTTTAATTTCAAAATTACTGTGGTTAAAAACTCTTTATTTTTAAATCATGTTGGAAATTATAACTAAAATACATGGATCATGCTAAACCCATGTTTCCGTCAGTCCTAGCGAGTAAACAAGACAATATTGAAGTAAGATGAAAAATCTTTATCTCAAACTACAATTTTCAGTTTTTGAAAGCATCTCTAAACAAAACTAACCAAAAAAATCAATTTTTTTAATTAGCGCCTCTTCTTGCTTACTTTTGCAGCACTGGATTTTGATAGTGTTGCAATCATATAAATGAATAGTATCACCAACAACAGAATTGATACAAGCGATCCATATTGCCAGAAGTCTCTACATAAGATAAGTTCTTTTTAGTTAGGTAGACCTGAAGAAAAATGCAGAGCGCTGGGCACGCAATTATAAAATGATTTTGCCAAGGAGAATTCTTACTTTTGCCTGAAGAAGTTCAATTACAAATGATGCCAGTTTCGAAAAGAAGAATATATGTATAAGTTGTAATCAAACATCAAAAATTATAAAAAAATAACAAAAAAATTTGTGTAAGTAATGACTGGAGTTCACTCACCGATCCCAACTTCTTTTCAAGAGGCCTTTCAGCAAGAATGTCTACCGGAAGAATGGGCTAGAATAAGCCTCCTAAAACAGGCAAATCAGCTTGGTCAAAACATGACTTCAAGTCAATGAATACAATAATAAAGATCATGACAAATCACATATTCATCTTGTTACGGTTGATAAATGGATTGGCTCAAAAGAAAGTGAAGCAACAACAATCAAATATGAGCTAAATGCAGGAGCAAGGATATAAATGAACTCAGATGCATGACTAAAAGAGCCAAACAACACGAAGATAACCAATAAAACCAACAATCAACCGCCAAGTGAATTAGAATGATAATATTTTAGAAAAAGATGCAAAAAATGAAAAAAAAAGTCAATATCTTTTTTAGAGAACTGAACTATTAGATGAAAATGTCATTCTTAAAAAATTTAAATCAGTACATGTAAGAATAAGGATTAAACCTGTTGGGAAACCAATTCTGCTACCCCGATTCACACTTAGTGCACAAAATTTCCAACTCGATAATGCACTCGACTATATTCAACATCGATAATGGCACAAAATCGACTATCTTATCAGCATTCGACACCGACAACCTATCGCCGATCGTCTACTCAAGCTGTGACCGACTAAGATGACCTGACATCCAGTTGATAGCGGCATCCTATTGGCATCCAATTGATAGCAGCATCCTATTGGCATGCCATCGATGATACCATCGATGACTTCGACATAATATTAGGATCATCGACTATCAATAGGTATCACCGACCCCCAGTCGGCTTATCAAAAATCACTAGCGCAGAAAGTACATAACGGCCACATACCATGATCATCAGTGGGCATTAACTATCCATCCCACGATCATATAGTACCGAAATAAGTGGGACTCACATGTCTAACCGTTATAAACAGTTATCAACAACTCGACTATAAAAGAGAGACAAATGAATAGTGTTGGTAAGATACTTCTGGACTGATATTTTATCAATTTTAATATGCAACTTACTGTTTGCCCACTCCCTACCGACTTAAGTATCCAAGGATCTCTATCGGATACAACTCTGATCAGTGTGAATTTTTTTGCAAGTGCTCTTCACCGATGTCAGATGCTCTAAGGGATTGGCCACAACAGATTGGTGCGCTAGGTAGGGGAGTGAAAAATCAATCCGATAATGGCAAAAATAAAGTACAGAACTCCACTGGCTCTATCAGGCAGTCTTTTCGTCGGAAAGATCTCCCTCCTGCACCACCAGTAGCAGAGTCCAGTTCCTCGCGTTCGGTCTCACTACGGATGTCCAAACTCAGCAACTTGCTACATTAATGCAGCAGATGAAGATACTGATAGAGGTAGTGCACAACCTCCAACAGTAGTAGATATAGCAGTAGCAGCAACAACCCATGGCAGAAGAGTCGGCGGCACGTATAGTGCCATCTAGGCATAGTCACCATGCTCCATGACGATCCCTTTCTCTATCATCGGATCGACGACCGTCTCGACACTCTCACCATGTCGAACCAGCACCTTCCCGGCACTCACCATGCTGCCTGTCATTCACAGCGGTCTTCTTCTCCTTTGCGCTGACATAGCATCAAGAAGAGGAAAAGGCCGTGCACACCCTCACTTCCTGATCCTCAAATTTTTTAGGAGACTTTACCCCTGGGTTCTCATAGCAACGGTGGCTTGATGACTACGAGTGTAAATTTAAGAAAATCGATCACTAACTCGTCTGACTGTGAGTGGATGGCTGAGGATCCTCCAACGATCTTGGCATCTACACCGCTCCACCTTTCTCCCAATGCATCTTGGATGAGCTAATTCCGTCAAGGTTCAAGATGCGCGATCGAGCTATATAATGACTCCATTGATTCGATTGACCATCTGGAGAGCTATAAATTCTCATGATGATCCAAGAGGCAACCGATGTCTTCTTGTGCATTAGCTTCTCGACAATCATTCGAAAAGCTATTCAAGCCTGATACTCTGGGCTCCAGTCAGAAAGTATCCATTTCTTTTCTGCAGCTGGAATAATCATTCGTGGCCTATTTCAGCATCAGTCAAAAGATGCTACGAATATCTGACAGTCTCTTCTCCATCAAGCAAGATGAAGAAGAGATACTGAGAGACTTCATGGCGCATTTCAATATTGCCACACTTGAGATCCAGGATCTCAATAAAGATATGGCTACCTTAGCTATGAAAAAGGATCTGAGGAGATCCAGATTTACTTTCTCTCTGGATAAAACTCTCTCTCAGACTTATGCAGAACTTTTAGAGTGCATGTATAAATATATTCATGCAGATGAAGGTGCTATTGATCGGTATCAAATAGAAGAAAAAGGTCAGAAAAAAAAATAAAAAAAAGGAGCTCCGACCGAATCGAGTCGGCCAACAACCAACAAGGGAGCTTCACCCCACCGATGGAGTCTAAAGTCAAATAATTATGGTAGCAGGTATGACTCCTATACTTCTCTTTCTGCTTTTCATGCATAATTTTGATGGAGATTAAGGGAGAAGAGTTCCTCTATTACTCTCCATCGATGAAAGTACCACTGAGAAGCCATGATAAGAAGTATTACCGGTTTCACCATGATCATTATCACAACATCAAATAGTACATTCAACTCAGAGATGAGTTTAAAGCTCGAGACCCGACTATGATGAAGTACCTTCAGAAGGTGAAAGATCTCACACCAATCTTTAAGTATTTCAAGATCTCGCATATTTTGAGAATAGAGAATATTCTAGCTGATGTGCTGTCTCGACTCACAATCACTTCATCCAATTTATTCGGTCGAACATTCATTGAATATCTCGAACAGTCGAGTATCGACAAGATTGATGAAGTGCTACAAATAAATGATGAATCAAGTTGGATGGATCTGATCATCCAATATTTAACTGATGGGACTTTGCCCATGGACCCTTTGGAAGCTAAATGACTAAGATGGATGGCCTCACAATAGATCCTGATGAACAGACAACTTTACAAGAGATCATTTTCCCTTTCGCTGCTTAAAGGCTTGGGATCTACTGATGCCGACTATGCTCTCCAAGAAGTTTATGAAGGGATTTGCAAAAATTACTTCAGGGGCAAGTCATTGGCTTACAAAGTCTTGCAACAAGTATACTACTGGCCCATAATAAAAAAAGATACTATCGAGCTAGTTCGAAGGTGTGAACCATGTTAGAAATATGCTAATATACAGCACCAACCGGCCAGCTAATTGACATCGATCGTTGCACTATGGCCATTCACATAATGAGAAATCGACATACTCGATCCCTTTCCTCTAGTATCTAGTCAGAAGAAATTTTTAGTGATCACCATAGACTACTTCACCAAATGGATAGAAGCTGAACCCCTAGCACAGATCACTAAAGGCAAGATGAAAGACTTCATTCAGAGATCTATCATTTGTAGATTCGATTTGTCACATACCATCATCACCAACAATGATCGATAATTCGACAATCAAAATTTTAAAAAAATTTATACGAAGCTTCATATTACGCACAAACCCACTTCAGTCAACCATCCATAGTCTAATAATGAGGTAGAGGTGATAAACCGGATGATTCTACATGATCTCAAAATCTGACTAAATGAAGCCAAAGATCTCTAAGTGAAAAAATTATATCCGATCTTATGGATGTATCGGACGACTCCTCGCTTAGGAGAATCGTCGTTCAACTTGATCTATAAAATGAAAGCAGTGATCCCAGTGGAGATCGGATTGTTATTGATGAGGGTCGAACAGTATACAGAGTCAAGTAGCTCTGAATGTTGAAGAGCCGACTTAGACTTGCTCCTGGAGATTCGACAGCAAGCACAAATAAGAATGGCAGCATATTGATAGAGAGTAGTCCGGTACTATAATGCAAAGTCAAACCGAAGATCTTCCATCCTGGAGACTTGATCTTGAGGAAAGCAGATATTTCAAAATCTTTAGATCAAAAAAAATTATCTCCAAATTGAGAAAGACCCTACAGGATGACTGAAACCCTTCATCCGGATACATACCAACTAGAGACTCTCAACAGAATGACTATTCCTTGAATATAGAATGCAGATAATTTGAAAATATATTATCAGTGAAGTTGTCCACATGTACAAGATATTGAAAATGAAATGATTGGATAGCAACTCTTCTTGGATACTCAACTATCTACAAAATGATATCTAACCGATGACTAATCAGCCAAAATATACCGACTTCGATCAGATGACTCTACATGTCGACTTCGATCGATCGAATCTATATACCGACTTGACCTTAGTCGAGCGGAACACTATGCGATTCAACTGCAGCGGGGCAAAATATTATGTTGACCCATCTATGGTTGAGCAGAACATTATGCCAACTCGACTCTACTCAGTCGAAAGATATTGGCTAACCCCTGTCTATCAAATACTTAGAAAAATTTATATCCGGCTAATACCAAGCTAGTAGACAAATTCTACAACTATGACTATAGAATGTCATTTGGTTTATCGATTGATAATCGGCAATCTGATTGACATTCGACTGCATTAACAGTGGTCATTTATAATGAAAAACAAAATGCCAGAAGTTCAACACTTAGAAAAATTTACTTTCATTGTTGTAAAAAATCAAAGAGATTACAAAAAGCGGACCAAGGTCTGAATACAAAAATAAAGGAAGAGCTACACTGACTCCCTTCCATCGACTGTCTCTCCAGTCGCCGCCATTACATCAGTCTCTTGGATCCCGATAGCCGGCTTTTTCTCAGCAGATGTTAGAACTATCTCAGCAGTAGGCACATTTTCTTCTTCAGCAGTCGAGGCAGTGTCTTCCGGAGCCTCAACTTGAATGCTGCTCAGATAGAGGTTCGGATAAAGTGCAATGATTGCCTCTCGATAATCTTTGAACCCAACCCAATAAGCTTGATGGCTACCTTTGAGGACTGCTTCTTCAAAGTCCTCAGACTCCTTATAGTCTTGGATGGCCCGACTTAAAGCTTCTTGAGCAGCCTTCACCGACTCCTTCGCAGCAGCTGACTCTACATTGGTCAGTGCCAACTGCTCTTCGGTGGCCCGATGCAGCTTCTACAGCTTCCCTAACTGTTGGAGACCATCATCATGCTCTTTCCTAACTCGCTTGATAGTCCCTTTCTTTTGCTGAACCTGGGCCTCATGAAATTTGACAGACTTTTGAGCCATCTCCAACTCGGCTCTTGCAGATTCCAGTTCAGCTTTTATTGACTCCAACTCAATCTTCAATTTGGAGGTCTCTTCTTGGTGCTTTTCCTCCAATTGAGCCACTGCCCGTATGGTGGCATCCTTTTTGACGTTTGCGGCCGTTACTTTATCGGACCACATCCGATGAAGATCTGCAAACTTCTGATACCCTCGCTCCAGTGACGACATATCGTGTGCCAGTTGAAAAGAAAAGAAAAAGTCAGAATCACAAAAATCAATGAACAAAAAATGGATAGATAAGAGAATATCAACTTACAGTAAGGAGAACAAGATAAAATAAAGAAAACATCTTGGACACGGTCCGATCTTTTCTGTTCTCTCAGTTCATCGGAAGAAGTGCAGCCTTTATGAGCTTCCTGGCCAATCTTGGGTTGCTCAAGGCAGACTTGCCTTCAGACACCTGGATGTTGAAATATTCCATGAAGCCCTTAGGAACATCTCCGCTAGTTGCGCCATCGAAAAGTTATGGCACCTTCCCATGATCTTGAGCTGATGACCGATCGATCGAAGCCGACAACCAATTGGGAGTGAAAGATCGATGTAATGTGGAAGGCACCCAAGATGTCATCGGTATCGAGGGTGGTTCAACGACCATGACATTATCACCATGAACACCCGCTGAAGCCTTGGCTGTTGTTGGAATTATCGGAGAAATGTCGGCAACCAATTGGACTTCAGGAACTGACAAGGCAACGACAGGATCTACTTGTGTCTCAGAAGGGCCGACTATTAAGGACATGTCGAGTTGGGCCTTCTTCGGTTCTCAAGATGGACCTGCACCACCAGGCCTTTTCCCTACAATAGCCCATTGCTGAATCTTTTCCGCTGACAGCAGCCTCATGCCTGCAAAGAAAAGTGATGACTCGGTGGCAATTTTGAAATTAAATTGACAAATGAAAAGCAACAAAATTTACTAAGTTACACCTACGAAGAGAACCAGACCAAGTCCCGATATTGTACAAGTACTGCTCTATCAACAGCTCCCATTGTTCAGGAACCTCCATGTCCTTCAATCGGAGGAAGTCTTTTCGATCCCCAACATCTACCCGATCGATGTCATTCAGACCTAACCTGGGATATTCCCATGAAAAGAGAAAATCCTAAGCCGATGGAGAAGAAGTGAAAAAAAATTCATTCTTCCACCGATGGATGGAAGAAGGAAGGTCAGAGATAAGTCGAAGACCCTATCTCAGAACAAAAAACCACCAACCCCTGGCTTTTGGGTGGGGTCGGAGAATAAAAAATGCCCGAAACAATGACAGACGGAGGTTGGTCGGGATAAGATGGCAAAGCAGAGCAAAAAAGATAATAAGTCGAATACCATTCAGCACCAACTGAGCTGGACAGATCCCATAATAATCGAACAGATTTCAGATGAACTCCAAAATTCAGAAGCGAAGACCTGCTCTGAGGTCCTCCACATAAACTGATACCTGGCCTGGAGGAGGAGAATTCATCTGACCACTCGGATTAGGTGCTGAAAGTCAAAACTGCTTCGAGATGCGGTACTACCTCTGGAGTCGAGTAACATTAGATTTGGACAAGAAAGAAACTTCCACATTCGGATCCGAAAGGGAATCATCAGTCGGATCACCCAGTCGACTATCTCGAGGAGATTCTATAGGACCATCTATCGATTTCTTACCCTTCCTACCCCTACTAGAAGCCATTATCAAGAGAAGAAGAACAGATAAAAAAACAATGAAAGGAAAGGAAGGTGAAGGAACCTGAAAGCAAGACTAGACTTCGAAAACATGAAGAAGGAGAAAATAGCACTCTACACCCATAGTACTCAACTCTCTGTTGCAACAAAAGGATGCTTCTCAATCACAGCAGAAGATCCAAATGATAGGGATGGCAAACCTTATATAGACCCCTCAACGGTTGAGATGATTCTGCCTAACTCGAGACATTCACGGATCCTGACATGTGTTGCATCCGAACCCTTCGACGTTCAGACCATTCGACGCACCTATCACCAAATCTTGACATGAGGGCACTAT
Organism: Elaeis guineensis; assembly: GCF_000442705.2. Classification (NCBI taxonomy): domain Eukaryota; kingdom Viridiplantae; phylum Streptophyta; class Magnoliopsida; order Arecales; family Arecaceae; genus Elaeis; species Elaeis guineensis. The sequence continues at coordinate 102,827,571 of NC_026003.2, forward strand.
CCATGTGAAGCACCAAGGGCCAAGAACCTCCGAACATGTGGCAGTTACCAATGGGTCGAAATCAAATTGAATCAAATCACTCCACCATCTAGTCGCCTGTAACATTAAATAACTGCCTCCTCGAGGTGACACTCCAATAATGATTGCACAACCTTCGATACGATGATCAACGAAATGACCAAGTGGATGATAGTTCAATTTTCAAAGAATTCATGAATACGGATAGCCAAAGCAATCGCAAAATTTGATGTCCAATCATAAAAGAAGATACTCCCATCATCCAACGTATCAAGTCGTATTGAACTTGAGAGCGGGAGGCAACTATTAGGACAACTGATTCTACTATCCCATTCACACTCGACGCACGATATCTTCAACTCAACAACGGCATCCGACTATGTGTCGCCGATCGATGTCCGATCGAATGGTCTAATTGGTCGAAGGAGTTCACAATTCACCACACCGACTATCTTATCAGCATTTGACACCAATAACCTATCACCGATTGTCTACTCAAGCCGTGACCAACTAAGATGACTTGACATCCAGTTGGTAGCGACATCCTGTCGGCATTCGATCGATAGTAGCATCCTATTGGCATGCCATTGATGATACCATCGATGACTCCAACATAACATTAGGATCATCGACTACTAGTCGGTATCACCGACCCTCAATCGGCTTATCAGAAACTGTCAGTGTAGAAAGCACATAACAGTCACATACCATGATCATCAATGGACATTAACTGTCCATCCCATGATTACATCATACCAGAATAAGCAGGATCCATATGCCTGACTGTTACAAATGGTTACCAACAACTCGATTATAAAAGGAAGGTAAATGAACAATGTTGGTAAACACTTCTGGACTGATATTCTGTCAATTTTAATATTCAACTTACTATTTACCCACTCCCCACTGACTTAAGCATCGAAGAATTTTCGTCTGACATAACTCCGATCAATGTGGACTTCTTTTACAGGTGCTCTTCACCGATGTCGGACGCTCCAGCGGATTAGCCGCAACAAAACTCAAATTATATTTCAATAACAATATTAGAGAGCAAGCAACCAGAGCAATTAGCGTAATATATATCTAAAGGATCAGAAAATAATTGATCATACCCAAAATTTTTTCTACATTTCATGAACCACTTTGTGCTTCATGAAAGTATAAGTTATCTTTGATTTAGCACTCATCCTTCTTCAGACTAAGATGATTTGACTCATCTTGTTATATTAGTGTATGCAATTCAAGAAAATGCATTCACAATTTCTAGCGAATGACTTATGCATCCTTTAATCTTAAGGACTTGCATGTAAGCAATATCAAATTGTTTTCGCTCATCTTGTGTATTCTAATAGTATTAGTCTGATACGAGTTGATACAATGATGTCACAATCTATAAATCTTAAAAAATATGATACCGATGACTCTATGATACAAAATCAATATGAAAAGTCAGTATGAAATAATATTTTTTTAGATCTAATTATGGTTAGACTAGAAAAAAAATACTAAAATTTTTAGATCTGCAAATTGAAAAAAAAATAAAAAAAAATTTGAAAATTTTTATATCTAAAAAATAAAAAAAAATAAATCATAGTTAGATGAAAAAAAAAAAAGCTTTCCAAGACTAGATTTTTTGGATCTAAAAACATCTAGCGACACATATCTTTTCCTCGATGGAGGTTGGGAGGGAGGACGGATGGGTTTTTTTTTCTACAAACAGGAGGAAGGGAAGCGATTCTAGCCCTATGCCCACCTTCATGTCAATAATTTTGGAGCTGCCTTCTCGTTGCCTTCGCCCGCCCTACCACAGCCACCACCTATGACTTCCAATTCCCATGCCCCCACTGCCCGATCTTCTGCATCCCGCTTTCATATCCCACTGCCAATCTTGACAGCGTGGCTATGGATTCTGCCACCAACGCCACTAGAAACCTCATCTATGAGGTCGATCTGAAGAGGAATCCAGTCGTATTCTCCAAATCGATAATCTGCACGCTACTAGAATCCATCAGCCATAACGATCAGCCATTGGTGGAGGGGGCATTGTGATGGATGGCCCATAGGAATCGGGGGTTCTTAATGGCATTGCAGAGGAGCCCTGGGAGGGTGTTCAAGGTGGACACAGAGGGGGACAGTGCTGGCAATGATATACACCAAAGGGAAGAAGGGGCTGTGTTGAGAAGCTACGGAGGGGGTGGTGATGGCAGGGGGGAGTGAAGAGCAGTGGCTGATGAGTGGTAACAAGTGGGCGGCAGCGATGATGATAGCGGCGGTAGTGTACGACAAGTCGACGATTAAGGAGGGATAGGCCGGGGCGGTGGCAGGCAGGAGGAAAGGAGGGTACACTATGTCTATGTGATGCTGGAGGGTACAGAGGGTAGCCATAGGTGGAGATGGAGACGGATGAATGGGGCTCCGAAGGAGGTGCTGACGAAATGAAAACACAGCGAGGAGGATGGAGGAGAATAAGGGAAGATGGAGGAGAAGAAATCAACCGAGGCATAAGATCTAGGGTTTTCATTATTTTGGAGAAGGGTATATTTTGAGATGAAGCACTAAGCACGCGCTGCACTCCAAAGCCACCGCCTCGCCGGCTATCAAAGTCATCACCATTTCATTAGGGAGGAGGGAGATCGATCTAAAATGTGAAGAAACCTGGAAGACGGAGAGAAGAGCAATTAGAGATAGAGAGAGAGTATTATTTTATTTTAAGAACGTCTCTGTTTGGATTGGGTGTACACGAGAGTTTACAAGGGAGGAGAGAGAAGAGTAATGGAGGGGAAGGGAGGAAAGGATAAGAGAATTAATGAATCTTTATTTGAAAAGAAAGGAGAAAGATAAAGAATGGTACATATTTTATCTTTGTTTGGATAGAGGGGTTAAGGGAGGAGTAGAAAAACTTTTATATATATTTTTGATAAATATGTCCTTTCTCATTAATAGATGTACTATTTAATGTTTCTGATATTTTGACAAAGATTGTAAATTTTTGTCACTAGAATCTGCCTTCCAAAAATCATGATATTCAGATTTGCGTGAGGAGCGCCTGTGGGCGAAAGAATAGCTATAGAGTTTCTGAGTTATGCGAAGAGCAAAGCAGCAGTTGGAAAGATTATATAATGGTCTAGTTGTAATTTTAAAATTTTATTAAAGATAAGTTAGGAAAATAAAAATTAAGCATGAACCTTCCCCTCCGTTACACTCCAAATCGGGATACAGAAAATTGAGTAAGTAAGGGGTACGAAGGGGTTGAGAGAACCCTTCTCTACCCTTATTTACCTCTCAAAAAATTTTGCCAAACAAAAGTTTATTCTTTACCCTCCCCTTCCTTTCCTTTATGAACCCCCGTGTACCCCCAATCCAAACAATATGTAAGCGGCTGAGAGAGAAACTAAGGATGGGTTCAGGTTCAGGTGAGTATTCGGCTCTTGTATTAGGTTTGGATCGGATCAGATCGGATCGAGTCATGTCAGATCAAAATTCAGTAAATTCAGATTCGATCTAGAAAATAGAATGGATCAAATTTTAAAATCCAACCTAGCTCTATGAATTTTTTAAAATGATTTGAGTTGGATCTATATAGATCGGATTGGATTGGGCCACAAGTCAACTCGATCTATTTGTAGTTTTAAGTAGGAGGATAGTGGGGCAATAGAACCAGGAAGAAGCAGTGATTAAGCCAGGCAAAGAGATGGCGTGACGGAGTTTGGTAGAAGGGGCGACGAAGCTAGGCAAGAAGCTAGTGCAATAAAGTTGGAAGTAGGAGAAGGGCCTTGCCAAAGCCAGAAAGAAAAAGGAGGCGGCAACGGCATGATGGAGCTGGGAGTAGAAGAAGCTTGCCGGAGTAGGCCAGAAGGGGAAGGCGGTCGTGGCGTGATGGAGTTGGGAAGAAGGGATCTTACTGGAGTCGTTTTTAGATTGGTAAGGGTGATGGAGCTAGTGCCACCTTGAGTGAGGTTAGGCGGTGAAGCTACCGTAGTGGTGGATCCCTCCTCCCATACTCCCCTCCCTATCCTGTATTGCTGTATTGCTTTTTGCTTGCCCTCCTGGCTCTCCTCCTCTACCGTCGACGATGACCTATACCCACATCCTCACCCCCCTCCTCCTCAGTAATGACCCAGTCCCCCAATCCCGTCACCACTGTATGATGCCATCATGGGTATTCTCAACATCCCCTACCTCTCCTTCCATGCCCTCAGCCTCTTCCCTAATCCTCCTCCTCCTTCGAGCTCTCGTCCTCTGGTTAGATCATGTCCTCACCCTTGTCATTGCCCACCGAGCATCGAGAATCAAGGTTGAGGAGGGAGTAGGGCGTTGATAAAATATCTCTATAATTCCATATAATTAGCAAACTTCTACTCATTTTACTATAAAAATGATTCTGAAGTTTGAGATATTTGCCGTATCAACTATGCATGTAACCAGCTAAAATCGATTGCTGATTAATAAATCCAAATTGTTCATACTGAACCAGATGGCAAGGATAGGGCAGCAATGAATGGGTAAAAATGCATTTTAGAGTATGGTAGCAAAACCCATGAATGAATGGCTTTCAGGACATGAGACCATGGGATATCTTTCCAAAGGTCATCAAGACGCCATGCGAAAGTCCCTTCACACGTCTGGTGTTTTCGCTGCTTTTATTTTTTGCATGTTCACTGAAACACTTGGGTCGAACATCTATTGGGCGTCTGTTCTGTTTCATCCTTCTAGTTGGTGTTCCGCTTCGGTATTCCAATCAATGGCTACTACCGGTGACCACCTCCCTTGCTCCTTTGCGATTCAAGACCCTCTCCTTAGTGGTAGGCCATGTCTGGTCCTCATGCCAGTGCCCCATGCTCCACCGGTGGGGGAAGGATGTGATCATGGAAGCGGTGGTGCAGGGCCACTGCAGCCATTGTGGCAAACCCGCAAAATCACGTAGGAGGAGATTGGAGATCTTCAAAACCTTTTTCCAGATGTCCTTTTATTGCCGGAAAAGAAGATGGAGATGGTAGCCAAAAATACGAGGCGCCGAGTTCCATTCAATCTGGTGGCCAAGGCATTCAAAGAGAAAGGCAAATTGGAATGTGATCAGCAAGCCACGGATGCTAGCCACTAGGAAGCGGGTCCTTGGGCAAGCTCCCAAAGGGGAGGCAAAGACGAAGATGAACGATTTGACTCGATCCATTCCATTGCTTCCTCAATTGAACTCGAAGGGTCGGGAGAAGCCATCCAATGTGGCTAAGCACCACGTCCCTGATCGAGTGACTACCAACCCTAATGTGAGTCCATTCGGCGGGGGAAATACTTTCAGGTTCCTATCAGGATCGGGCACAATTGTGGAAGGCCACCATTGGGCTCCACCTCATATGTCAGTAGAATAACCTAAATGAAAGCTAAGATAAGAAGAAATGCGTAATCTTGTTTTTTTGCTCTCGTTTGGTGGTTTTCTTGGTTTCTTTGATAGATTTCGTTAATCGTCTCAATGCTGAGAGGAAAGGTATGGCTGTCATGAATCCGTGGTCCTATAAGAGGTAATGAAGAAGTTCCAATGATAAATAAAAACTTTTTTCTTCGTTGATGGATTGATCTGATGCATTGGAATGGTAATATAGGAGCTATATTATGATCGTTAGAATCTCATCTATTATAGAATCTTAGATATTACAACTGCCATATATTGCATGCAGAATCTCGATATATTAGTAAGTAATAGCATTTTGGATATCTATATAGTGTACGCCGAATCTTGATATGCCAATCTATATCCTTCCAAAGATCATGAGATCCGGTTGTCGTATTCACATTTAGTATATGTATCAAATTATGAGATTTTGTTGTTGTATTCTACTATATCTAATCCTAAAATCAAGAAGTTTAACTTGTATATAAAGCTTATTAGTACCATGAACATGCAAGTAATTCAAATCTCATTTTCAATACAAACTTTTGGAGCAACAAGTATGGATTTTTGCAGCATGACCTTTCCAAGGTTGATCTTGTGCTCCCAGCTCATGGGAATGAGTTTGTCCTTGAGGGTTCTGATCTCTTGGATCAATCTCTTAAGGAACTTCAAAATAAAATTTAGAAAAAAAAACTGGCAAAAGTTTTTTTTTTTTTTTTTTGAATTGGTTATTGAAATAGAAAACTAAGATGCTGCATTTGGACTCCCAGAACTGTTCTCTTTTTCTTCCGCTTGTTTTTATCGGATTCATCACGGCAATGGCGAAGCCCACTCGACTGGAAAACCCTACATTTTCTAGAATCCAGGGAGCTGCTGCTTCTTCTTCCCCTCTCACCACTGTCATTAAAGCGGCCAAACCTCCACCTTCATCACCTACTTCTCGTGACGATGAGTAGCCTCCCTCATCTCATAGGGCAGGTTTCTCTGGCAACATATCACTGGAACTTGGACCCACAAGACCTCCCTCATGGGACGTAAATTCCCCCGGGGACTGACGACAGAGGTGGAAGGAGGGCCCTTGGAGGTCGTGATACCTGCATTCGAGGCGTATCGACTTATGATGGCATATGGGAAATGATGTCTTCTGGTCTGAGATGGATGCGCATAAGATCTCTTAGCCACCGACTACATGGAGTTCATCTTTCTCCAGCGGAAAGACAGACATGGGAGCAGATGCCAGTAAGATGAACAGCTTCATGATACTCCCGGGGGAAGTGCTTATGGAATCTGAGGTTGATGGGACTGAGAATGGAAGACAAGGAGTACTACAATGGGAGCTTGATAGAAGCACAAAGAAAAAGCAGGGCAAGGCATGCCCATTCTGAAGTGCTCTTCTTCCAACAGTGCAGACAAGTGAGCTGGAATTTTTTCTTCTCACTTTCATACTTAATTTTATATACTACATTTTCTTTGTGTTTGTGGCAGTTGCCTGAAGATTCTTTGTTAATTTGAATCTGTACTAGCACAAAATACTCGGTAAAATCTGAATTACTACTGAGATGAAAATGAGTGAATTAAGTAGGTAGTTGTGTTTTGTACTAGTTGTAAGATAAAATATGCTAGATTCTTATTAGAGTTCAGGACTCTTATATCATATAGTTTTCTCTTTGGATACCGTTTACGGAAGTACTTCTTATGGTAGAATAGATTCTTGGTTGTTAAAGTTTTATGTTGCATTTTCTTGTTCTTTTGGATGAATCAGCTAGATATTTGAAAATCTGCTTTCCTGAAAAAAAATCACATATAAATGAATTGCTTGTCAAAACAAATTACCATTAGGGGACGTTTGGTATGCATAATCCACTCGGGGTCAAGAGAGATATGGATGGAGATGATGAGATTACTATATTTAGTTGCATCATGGTGATCCTATATGACAGTGATTTCAAATCATCCCCTCTTCAAATCACCGTCCAATGCAGTGATAAACAATCTACTCTTGAGGACGGGTATCCAACATCACTCTATTACGATGATTTTATATTAAAATACGTTAACTAAAATATCCTCGCAATCGAAATTTTCGAAAAGAGAAAATCATTTTTTTAGTTACGATATTTTTTTCCACATGTATGGGGTCGGTACTTGAGGAGTCTGCTCCACGGAAGAGAAGTAACGCATGCTGATACTTGGGGCGTCATCTCCATGAAAGAGAAAGAAATCCTTCTTTCTCTTACTGTCTGATTAAAAAGAGGAAAAGTTTATTGGTTTTGTTCTAAACTTTTTTCTACCCCAATTCTCAATCCCAACTCCCAAAGCAGCATAATTCGAAGTGGCATTTCCTCAACCCAATCACGGGGCTTTCCTTTTGTTCCATCTCTTCTTATCATTTTTTCTTTTTGATTTCTATATGAAGTTTATGTTTCTAGTTATATCTAGTTAAATACTATATATTTTTTTAATCTTCGGTCCATAACTAAAGTATCATTTTTTAAATAAATATTATAGTTAGTCAATTTGTTTAGTAGATAACATAAAAAAATTCATTTGAGATATATCGGAGGTATTTTTGGTATTATGTAGTCGGTAATGTTGAATTCCCGTAGCATACCAAATAAGTTACTTGTATACATCTAGAGATCTTTAATCACTACACTATAGCAAACCAAACATAGTGATCTTAGATCACTAGAGATTAGATCATCTTAGGATTTGGATCATTAGGATCTTGGATCACCATGGTGATCCAAGTTGAGTCACCAAACCCCCCTTTAGCTTTTCTGTCAAATGAATGATATCTTGCTTTGACTAACTATACTACTTTTGGATTTAGACTTTGGCAACAGTGATTCTGCATGGGGACATAAGAGTTCCCCCCTCCTTCCTATAGAGCAGCTAATATATACAATTAAAAGTAGCTCTTTTTATCTGGGGGGCTTTTGATATTCTAGTTTTCAGATATGGGTATTATTCATGAGGAAAGATGGATGCCATTTTCGTAGAATCAGGAAGTGGTTCAGGGTTCCGTGGATCTGATGAAGCCCTTTTACATGATAATTTATATTCTCTCTGATTTCTGTTCTTTGCAAGGGGACACTGAAGTTTGGGGCCTGGGGTGCATTGACAGCTTAGATAGTTGCTTGTTTGACCTTCCCTGAATGCTTATTTCTTGTACAAATGTTAGATGAGAACATGACGTGGCACCAGAAAAAAAAAAATCTCAAGAAAGCAAATGGAAAAAGAAAATAAAATAAAAAAATAAAGAAATCAAGGGAAAGAAAAATAATCCATTTTAGGATTTTCAATTTGTTGTCATTCCAAGCTACTCCTTCAATACAATAGAAGTTTTTAAATAGACTTTTAAATAAGATAGAAACAAGACAAAATCTCTTTAAGATGGAAACAAATTTTTTTTCGCAATATGAAAACAAGATAAAATCTCTCAAATAAGATGGAAATGAAACAAAATCTCTCTATGATGGAAAGAAGATAAAATCTCTCATATATCTCTCAATTATTCAAAATCCCACAATTCTTAAATTACGACGTCTCTATCTAAAATAAGTGCAGAATTTCTGATTCACATTATTTCCTCCCAGCTAGAAAGAACTAACCTCTGGCAAGAACTTGCTGTGTAACTCATCCTCATGAACCCAAGTAGTATCATAATCTGATCGGTCCTGCTATTTAACTAAAAATCTTTGAAATCCATCTTGAGCAGAAGAAATAATCTCATCAATAATAATGTACTCAATACGGTCTGATGATCACGATGGTAGTGAAGGAAGAACTATGACCGGCACTAAAGATGAAGTAGTGCAACTGGTAGGAACATCTTCATGCATAGTAGGAAGCTTTAATGTGCCCCAATAAGAAAATAAATCCATAATACTAAAAATTAACTAAATTTTAAATTAGAATGTAGCTCTAAATAATAAGCACTAGGTCCAAGTTTACATAAGAAGTGAAAGGGATCAGTAGCTCGAGCATGCAATTTCTTGAATGAATGTTTAGGATAATATTCTGGATGAATACGAGCCATCACACAATCTCCATCAGTAAATTCTATATTCTTATCATGAGCATGAATAGCAAGTTTATATTTTTCAATGCTCGTAACAATCTTTCACCAAATATCAACATGAATGTCATGAATATATTGAGCAAAAGAGATGGCAAGCTCAGAAATATGATTATCTATAGGTAAAAGAATAAGATCAATGGGTTAACGGGGATTAAAGCTACGAATAATTTCAAAAAGATTCTTGCCAGTAGACCATTTCACTAAGCTATTATAGGAAAAAATGATAAGAATCAAAAATTTCATACTTATTTTAGGTGGAGACATCGTAATTTAGGAATTATGAGATTTTGAATAATGGAGAGATATTTGAGAGATTTTATCTTATTTCTATTTTAAAGAGATTTTATCTTATTTTCATATTGAGAGAAAATATTATTTCTATCTTAGAAAGATTTTTTTTATTTTTATCTTATTTGAGAGATTTTATATTGTTTTCATATTGAAAGAGATTCTATCTTGTCTTCATTTTAGAGAGATTTTATCTTATTTTTATTTTATTTGAGAGTCTATTTAAAAACTCCTATTGTATTGAAGGGATAGCTTGGGATGACAAATTGAAAATTTTAAACTGTGATGTTTTTTTTTTCTCTTGATTTCTTAATTTTTTTTATTTTATTTTCCTTTTCTATTTGCTTTCTTAATTTTTTTTTTGATCTAGGGAAGTATGAAATAAAAGAAAGCATCTAAGCAATTGTAGAAGTTACCAATAATTTAAAAAAGTCACAAAGTTCAATGAAAGAACCATAACTTATATGAGACGAGATAAATTACCTTAAATAGATTTGCACAGTATGCAAAAAATGATCTAACAGTGCTCTGATACCAAATCGATGTGGCACCAAAAAAAAACTCAGAAAAGCAAATAAGAAAGAAAAATAAAATGAAAGAAAAATAAAAAAATCAAGAGAAAGAAAAATATCCCACTTTAGGATTTTTAATTTTTTATTTCAAGCTGCCTCTTCAATACAATAGGAGTCTTTACATAGACTTTCAAATAAGATAAAAATAAGATAAAATTTTTCTAAGATGAAAATTAGATAAAATCTCTCTCAATATAGAAATAAGATAAAATCTCTTTAAGATGGAAATATTTTTTTTTCTCAATATGAAAACAAGATAAAATCTCTCAAATAAGATGCAAACAAGATAAAATCTCTCTAAGATGGAAACAAGATGAATCTCTTAAATATCTTTCAAATATTCAAAATCCCATAATTCCTAAATTACGATATCTTTGCCTAAAATAAGTGTAGAATTTTTGATTCTCATCATTTTTTTCTAGCTCGAAAGAACTCGTTTCTGACAAGAAATTATGGTATAACTGATCCTCATAAACCTAAGTAGCATTTGAATCTAGCCGGTCCAGTCATTTAATCAAAAATCTTTAAAATCCACCATGAATAGAAGAAACAATCTCATCAATGATACTACGCTCAATATAGTCTAGTGACGACGATAGAAGTGAAGGAAGAACTGGGACTGGTGCTGAAGATGAAGTAATGCAATTGGTAAGAATACCTACACACACAGTAGGATGCTCAAATATGCCCCGATAAGGAAACAAGTCTCCAATATTAAAAACTAGACTAAATTTTAAATCAAAAGGTAACTCTAAATTGTAAGCATTGGATCAAAGTTTACGAAGGATGCAACGGGGACTAATAGCTCAAGTATGCAATTTCTTGGACTAATATTTGGGATAACATTCTAGACAAATACGAGCCATCATATAGTTATCCTCATTAAACTCCACATTCCTATAATGAGCATCGGTAGGAAGTTTATATTTTTTGATGTTCTTTGCAATCTTTCGTTGAATATCGGCATGAGTGTCATGAATATATTGAGCAAAAGAGTTGACAGTGATTATCTAGAGGTAAAGGAGCAAGGTCAATGGATTGATGAGGATTAAAGTAATAAACAATTTCAAAAAGGCTCTTGCCAGTAGACCAATTTACTAAGCTGTTATAGGTAAAAATGATGAGAATCAAAAATTTTGCACTTATTTTAGCCAAAGATGTCATAATTTAAAAATTATAAGATTTTGAATAATTGAGAGATATTTGAGAGATTTTATCTTGTTTCAATATTGAGAAAAAATCTTGCTTCCATCTTAGAAAGATTTTATTTATTTCTATGTTATTTGAGAGATTTTTTCTTATTTCCATATTGAGAGAGATTTTATCTTATTTTTATCCAAGAGAGATTTTATTTTATTTTCATCTTATTAGTCCATTTAAAGACTCCTATTGTATTGAAGGGGCAATTTAGAACGACAAATTGAAAACCCTAAAGTGGACTATTTTTTTCTCTCTTGATTTCTTTATTTTTCTTTCATGTTATTTTTCTTTCCTATTTGCTTTCTTGAGTTTTTTTTTAGGGGGAGGGTTTGGGAAAACATAAAATAAAAAAGAGGATCTAAGCAATCGTAGAAGCTATCCACAATTTGAAGAAGTTATAAGGTTCAATACCTTATATAAGATGAGATTAATTATCTCAAATTGATTTGCATTGTGCATAGAAAGTGATCTGACAAGGCTCTGATACCAAATTGATGTGATACCCCCAAAAAAAAACTCAAAAAATCAAATAAAAAAGAAAAATAAAATGAAAGAAAAATAAAGAAATCAAGAGAAAGAAAAATAGTCTATTTTAAGATTTTTAATTTGTCATTCCAAGCTGCCCTTCAATACAATAGAAGTCTTTCAATAGATTCCCAAATAAGTTGAAAATAAGATAAAATCTCTCTAAGATGGAAACAAGATAAAATCTCTCTCAATATAGAAACAAGATAAAATCTCTCAGATAAGATAGAAACAAAATAAAATTTCTCTAAAATGGAAACAAGATCTTCTCTCAATATAGAAACCAGATAAAATCTAAATGAAAACAATCTAAAATCTATAAAAATAAGATAAAATTTCTCAAATATCTCTTAATTATTTAAAATCTCATAATTTCTAAATTACGATGTCTCCGTGCAAATTCTTGATTCTCATCAGAACAACTTCTTATGAATTCCATTTGTACAAATTAATAGGAAGCACCAAGTCTGCAAGATCGTATTTTAATTCATCATCTATGCAAAGATTTTTTTTTTTTTTTTTTTTTTAAATCTAGATGTACACTGCCCAGTAGACTGCTGTTCTACCTTAATGAATTCAATGCCCTATTTAGTTTTCATTCTTGTAGATGGCCGAGAGGATAAACCAGGAATTGCCATATGGACTACTTTTTATAGAAAATTTCAGTTTATAGATTTTGGCTCTTATTGTTTTGTCCTTCCCAGTTGCTATTCATTTTGCTGTTGATTCTCTTGGTGGATTGAAATATTCTTGATTTTTATATTACTGTAGCAATTAATACTAATAAATCCAGAATATGCCGGAGCTGCAAGTCACCAAATGCAAACAAGGATAAGGAAAAGGTAGTGGATTTGTCACGATCAAAATGCCTCCTCCAAACAATTAAATTGACATCCAACAAGCAGCCCAAGAAAGAAACAATGAGCTCACTTATTTCAGATGGCCTAAGGAACTCTTCAGCTGGGGCAGAGAGTCATCTAAGGTTGCAAGCAGAAGAATAACTGATGCTTCCTCGGTAAAAGGTACACACCTGAGGTTGGAATCATTCAGAGAAGAAAAAGCATTAGGTGAGCAAGAAGATTGAGGAAAGTTAAGTTCAACAGCATCATTTGCCCTCCCCCAACATATTTATGGTCGTAAGGTTACTTCTGTCTCTTCATGGAGAATGTGTTAATTTATTCCAGCAGGCTTACTTCGGGGGCTCAGGTGATAATTCAATCTAGAACACCATGCAATGACAGTAGAGATGGATCTGTTTGATAGGTGGAGTGTCCTCATGCACACTCTAGATAGCTTTGTAGAGGAGACCTGGTTTGTGATTTTCAACATGATTGTAAGTGCATTTTAGGTCAATTTATAGAGTACTAGGTAGTTTTAGATCATTTTCATGGTAGACAAAGTTGAATAGTACCTAACTGGTGTCTTTCTGACAACCACTGTTTTGTTCACAATTTTTTGTTTTTTGTAAACTGCCTCTAGAATGTATCCTTTGTTTACCTAATCGATAACCATTAAGCCTTCTCCCATCTAATAATTGTCAACTTTATGGATCCTTTCTTTGCAAATTAATTATTTCAAGAAAGGCCTTTATCAAGAATAGTATATGTTTGGACTGGCACAAAGTTCATGGGATGCCCGGATTGTCAGGTGAACAAAAGAAATGCATTTTATTTGTTGTTCTTCACCATTAGACTGCATGTTCTTGAAATCTTAGCTTAACTAATACAAAGTTTCTCTCGCATTAGATTCTTGTAATGTAGAATTGTATTCTTCCTTTGAGAGCTGTAATGTAGATGAGTTGTTTTCTCTCCTGCATTTTCAGATGCTCAAAGTTTGGGATGTTGCCACTCTTCTGGTATTCTGATGAATTATTAATATTCTCAGAGAAGCTCTTTTTTTTTGGGTGTCTTTGAAGAAGCAGCTGCTACTATGATAATCATGGAAAATCTGCTCGATCAGATATCAATCTTTAGGATCAGGGACTTCATGGTCCTAGACATAAGCTGTAGGTGCAACAATTTACACTTAAGATATATTGGCTAGGTCCTGATACCTCCAACAATGAAGTGAGGACTTATTTTGGTGAGGATTTATTTTCTTTCTTTTCTTGGTAAATTATTGTCCTTTTAATGATGATGTTGCGGCCAATCCCCTCGTCGCCTGGTCGCCGGGAACGAGCGCCTGCAAAAGAAGTCCGCACTGACCGGAGATGACTCCGGCGGGGACCCTCCGACGGTCAAGTCAGAGAGGAGACTAGGCAACAGTAGAAAAGAATCAAGGAGCTCAACGAGAGAGGGTGAGAGCGTGAGCTAGAGAGGAAGAGTTCAAGGGTTTCGAAAAAGGACCTCCCCCAGCGCTGTTGCCTTCCCCGATTTATAGTAGAGCGCGGCATGGCGCCATCATTAATGGTGCAGACAATGGAAGAATTGTCAAATCGTTAAGGACTGTCAGAGTCACCGTGAGATTGTCAAATCGCCGTGGAGCTGTCAAATCGCTAGGGTTGACCCATGCCTTAAGTGGGATAATGCCCCAAGACGGCTGTGCCGCATGCTGTTGTCAGGATTGACAGTTTCCCGCAGACGTACGGCGTTTGAAGGAGCCGACCGACTATAGGTCGGCGGCTGGTTGAGGGACGTCGGGTGGAAACTCGGGGTCCCTCCATCGGTCAATCGGGCGCGTCAGGGGAGTCGGGTATCGGGCTCCATAGTTCGGCCGATCGAGAGCGAAGAGGGTCTGCCCGATCGACGTATACTCGGTCGGTCGGTGACGGCAGTCGTCGGTCGGCAGAGTCGGCCGCTGGCCATGTGGCCCGACGGTGAGTCGGCATGAGGGGGACCAGTCGGTATATCCCAACAGATGAAGAATTTAATTTTTGGAGTTTTGAAATGGTAACTAAATGTTAAGGTATGCGAATATTAACACTATTTGTATGAATTATGAACTACGTTGTATTATATTGATAACCTACTATGCTTTATTGATGCTATTTTACATTTATGTATAAAAATATGCACACATTTATTGATTGTCCATCCTAGCTGCACTGAAGCATATCCTACTTTTGCAAGGTTCATTAAGTCACCTGTGGATATCATGTTGTATTCATATCCCATATCTATGTTCATACTTCGTGGGACATCAGTTACAAAGAAAACGAGAGTAAGAATACCGGTTTGCAGGTTGGAAACAGTCGGGTAAGCATCGGCTTTAGAGGAGGCCTGTGACCCATGAGCATGATGTTGCCTGAAAGGTGTCCTATAAATTTTTGCAAAGGGGTCTATGAACAGGATCAATACCTAAATATAGGCAAAACAAGGCAATTTTATTTGAATAATATTAATTAAAAAATATAAAAATAATATTTTTTATAAAATATTTATCAAAATACTGTCTAAAATAAAATCATCCTATTATAGAATGACTTTATGTGCTGACTCACCACAAGTCACGCCATGTGGATGGCTTAGTCAACAGCGTAGAGTCGCCCTACAAAAAGGCTACTCTATAAGTCGTCTTATGGTAGAACGATTCTATTGCTTTGTTTGGATTGGAGTACACGAGAGTTCATAAGGAGAGGAGAGAGGAGGGTAATGGAGAGAAAGGGAGGGTAATGGAGGGTAAAGGAATTAATGAACTCTTGTTTGAAAAGGGAGAGAAAGGATAAAGAAGGGTGCATACTTTATCCTTGTTTGGATAGAGGGATTAAGGGAGGGGTAGAAGAACTTTTATATATATATTGACTAATATGTCCTTTCTCATTAATAGATTACCGTCAGCTCAGACACTGGTAGATTTTGAATCTCTGTCACTGTAATCTATCTTTCAAAGATTGTGATATCCAGATTTGCGTGAGGAGCGGCCTACTAGCGAAGGGATGGCTATAGGGTTTCTGAGTTGTGCGAAGAGCAAAGGGGCGGTTGGGAAGACAGAGTATATAATGATCTAGTTGTAATTTTAAAATTTTATTAAGAATAAATTAGGAAAATAAAAATTAAGCGTGAACCTTCCTCTCCGTTACATCTCAAATCAGAGGGTACAGAAAATTGAGTAATTGAGGGGTATGAAGGGGTTGAGAGAACCCTTCTTTATCCTCCTTTAACTCTCAAAAAATTTTACCAAATAGGGGTTTATTCTTTACCCTCCCCTCCCTTCCCCTTATGAACCCTCGTGTACCCCCAATCCAAACAATATGTATAAGTCGCCTTATGATAGAGCGACTTTGACTGCGGACTTGCACCGAGAGACCATTAGACTCTCCAATTATCGAGAGGGAGGTTTGGGGGGCACGGGGAGGGGCGGCGGACATCGAGAGAGAGGGTCGGGGAACCAAGAGGGAGAGTGGCAGGGTGTTTGTTTTTTTTTTTTTTTTTTTTGAGTAATGGACAAAGGGGAGAGAGGAGTTTAATCTCCCCTCTCTCCTAACTAAACCCCTCTCTCCTCTCTCTCTCTATCACTTAGGAGAAAAAAAAAATCAAACACCCCACCCCTCTGCCTCTTGGTCCCCCGACTCTCTACCTCTCGGCCCTCTCGGTCCCCATCGTTCCTCCCCACAACCCCCCAACCTCCCTCTCAATGGTTGAAGAGTAGTGGTCTCTCGATGTAGGGCTGGTGGTTACTCAAAGTCGCTCCATCATAGGGCGACTTTATAAGTCGTCCTACCATAGAGCGACTCTATGTTGCTGACTCTACTATTCATATGGCGTGAGTTGTGGTGAGTCAGCATATAAAGTTGTCCTATGGTAGGACGACTTTGTTTTGGACAGTATTTTGATAAATATTTTGTAAAGAATATTATTTTGATATTTTTTTAAATAATATTATTTAGGTAAAATTACTGTAAAATAATATTCACTAATTATTAGCATGACAATCAGGAGTGTCTTAACATCATTCTTTCACTATTTGTCGGCCTGAAGATACTTGTGCTTCAAGGCTTGGCATTGCCTGGTATTCCCATGTTAATTGTGTATGAACAATTTATGTATGTTCGTGTGGCTTAATTCTATGATTGACAATTCCTTTATCTGTTGCCAACTTATGCCTGTTAGTGGAGGAACAGAACATAGAAATGTTTCTATGTGTTAGACTAATGGGTTCATCCAGACTTAAACCCCCAAACTCCCTTATCCCTCCATGTGGAGATGCAGTTTTCATGTTATGAACTTGTGACCTCTAGGTCACAATGGAGCAATCTTACTATTTTACCAAGTCTCACCCTAAATGGGCTGAAACAACTGCAATCAAAAACATGAACGCTTTTGATTCTTTTTGCCATAACAGTAGCATTAGGGTGATGCATTTCTTACCCGAGAAATCCATTGTAAAATTTACATAATCTATGTGCCATTCAATTGCTTATTGCTCCTTTTATAAACCTTTACTATTGTTAAGTATGCTACACAGCTATTTCTTTTGGCATTTTTTTTCTTCATGCTGAAATGATTTTCCTCAATACATGTCTGCATCTCTAATCTCAGCTTAGACACCATCTGTCGGAGAACTGGTACCACTTGTTGTAGCAAAAAGAGAAGAAATAGGACAGACACAATCAAATACGTGGATTAGACCAAAGTCTACCTCAATGGGGCATGCAAAGGCTTCACTATGAAAGAAAAAATAAGTACAAGAGGAGAACACCCACTCTCAACTCTTGAACATAAATCTCTCTCTCAACAAGAAGCTCTCACCTCTCACCTCGTACAAAAGCTCTCATAAAATTTTTCAAGGAGATCCTTTCATAGGCCTGTCGTGCCAGGATCCTCGATGCCTCTGGATGCTTCCTATATTCTCACAGCTGCTACATCATACTGCAGCCTCTGCCTCTACACTTACGGCTACTCCCACGGTCGTTTTGGGATACTCTCGATCGCTGTTGATGCCCCTGCCATAGCTGCTCTTGCCAAGTTGCTTCCACTTTGCCTACCAGCCTCTCAGACCTTTTTTATAGATCAAAAACCTAACCTGGATCGAAATCCTACCTTCAAAAGGACTCAACTCCCTTTTTGACCATTGGATCTTCCCCGCAAAGCCTCCTGAGCCATCCAATCGTGCCTGATCATGCCCGTACACGTTGCCTACCATCCGATCACTACAGCGAGCCCTCTTAGCTGCTTGATCACACAAAAGACTTCCGTTCATCATGATTTTTTGCATGTAGATCGTGATGGTCTATGGCGGATGCATGGACCATAATTTTTCCCATGGTCTGCCATGGACCGTGTCACCTATTCATGCACAGGTTCGCACGCCCGTGCCTGGGCTGTGCACCCATGCTTGGGCTGCATGCTCGTGCTGAGCCACGTGCCCGTGCCTGGGCTGTGCACCCATGCTTGGGCTGCATGCTCGTGCTGAGCCGCGTTGTTGGGTCATGCACCCGCGCTAGGGCCGCGCACTGCAATGAGCCTTGCAAGCCCATGGGCCATGCTTGTAGGCCTTGCGCGCCTACGGGCCGCATCTCTGAGCTCCTTGCGATGTGCTCTTCAAGTTGGGCTACTCCGCATATGGGTTTTCACTACTGTTAGTCGAATTCAAGGTGCCAAAATCTCAATAATCTTCACCATGATTCGACCCTCTTCCTAACTTTGAGAGCTTCTAGATGATCTCGCCCCTATGCCCTGGGACATACATCTGCTACTCATGGATGTGCAAATATGGGAGTCGAGCTAGGCCGCTTGATTCCAACTTCGTCCTGTATGACTTAAGATCTGCTCAGGGTAACCTCCTGGTGATGTCGCATATCATCCTTCCGAGTCTCCTATCTCGTATCCGATTCACCTTCATTTGGAGCTCTACCTTGCACTAGGCTCCCACTAGCATCCTCCATGATAGATGGCTTTTCCTTGCACAAGAGAGCATCGATCAATCCTTCGCAATTGATCTCCATCCTGATTGCGCCTGTCTTCTCCATCTTCTTCAATCTTGATAAATACTGCTGCAATTTAGACAACTGTACGCTCTAGTACCATCTGGCTCTGATACCAATTATCAAAGATCTGGTACCATTTGTTGCTACAGAAAGAAAGAAGAAATAGGACAGACACAATCAAATACGTAGATTAGACCGAGATCTACCTCTATGGGGCATGCCAAGACTTTACTATGAAAGAGAAAATAAGTACAAGAGGAGAATACTCACTCTCAACTCTCACATATAAATCTCTCTCTCAACAAAAAGCTCTCACCTCTCACCCCTTACAAAAGCTCTCATGAAATTTTTCAAAAAAACCCTCTCACAGGCCTATCATGCTAGGATTCTCGACGCCCTTAGATGCTTCCTATATTCTCATAGCTACTACATCATAGTGCAGCCTCTGCCTCTACACTCACGACCTCTTCCACGGCTGTTCTGAGACACTCTCCGCTGCTGTTGATGCCCTTGCCGCAGCTGCTCATGCCAAATTGCTTCCTCTCTGCCTACCAGCCTCTCAGACCTCTTTTATAGATCAAAAATTCAACCTGGATCGAAATCCTACCTTCAAAAGGACTCAACTCTCTTTCTGACCATTGGATCTTCCCCACAGAACCTCCTAAGCCATCCGATTGTGTCTAATCATGCCCGCGCACGTTGCTCGCCGTCTGATCGCGACAGCGAGCCCTCCTGGCCGCTGGATCATGCAAAAGACTTCCTTGCACCTTGATTTTTCGCATGTAGATTGCAGCAATCCACGGCGAATGCATGGACTGCGATTTTTCCTGCAGTCCACTGTGGACCGCATCACCTATTCACGCACAGGGTCACATGCTCGCGCTTGAGCCATGCACCCGCACTAGGTCGTGCACTGCAGCGGGCCTTGTGCGCCCGTGGGCGATGTTTGCAGGCCTTGCGCACCTGCGGGCCGCATCTCCAGGCTCCTCGCGATGTGCTCTTTGAGCTGGACTTCTCCGCATCTGAGTTTTCACTGCTGTGGGTCGAATTCGAGATGCTAAAATCCCAACACCATCCTTTGGGATTCAAGATGAACTTGGGTGTTGACATGCTACAACTTGCTTCTGACCAATAATTGCTTTGGGATTCATTATTTGCATAGTATTAATCAACAAACTAGAAATTCTGGGCAGTTATTTTCATACTAGTAATTGCTCTCTCTTTTTTTTTTGTGTGGACTGTCTCGATTGACAAGTGTTTTATGCTATTCTGTAGATAAAATTGTAAAGTTATTGGCAATCTGTTTACTTTTGGAAGTTATCTGTGATACCTGCCTCCTCGTTTTCACTGAAGAGGTCTCATGGATTATTAAGATTGTCCCTGTATTTGATAAGAAGCAGAGTGTGCAGGTATACCATATATGATGATATATGTTGCTAAGGGAAACCTCTGTAGTGAGTGACTAGGTTTGAAGTGACTGTATCAGATCTGATTCTGAAACCTGCTTTCATTTTCATTTGCACTGCTGGTCTAACTTAATCACAGAATTGGCCATTTCGAACCTCAGGGCATGTTTGATTGACTGGATGGGGACTCGCTTAGCTGACATGATTTCATCCTCCGCCAGCTGAAATCCTTTCGGGTATTTTTGAGTCTAGTTCCTCTTAGAGCAGAAGGTGACTTAAGATCATTTCAGGACAACCAAATGCATGCAGTCACTTCCTGCATATCTGAAATGGCTTCAGCTGCCCACGTAACGAGCAACCAACACCCTTTAATGATGACCATCAAGTGTTGTTCCAGCTATTTGGTGCCAGCAAATGGAGTGGTTATCTGCTCAGTTAGGAAAAGGTTACTCTGGAAGCAAGACAAAGATGCACCGGAAATGAAGTAGTATTAGGTGCAATTGCATTGAAAATAATTGCAGATGTGGCAATTTAGAGGTGGTGGATGAGAAATGTATGCATAAGGTGGCTAGATGGCTTAACAAGAGCGCATTGAGTTTCCATGGATATGATTCTTTGTGAAGAGGGATGCATTGCTCTGTGGTCAATGAAAGCAAGAACCTTCTGCATGACTCATGAGCCCCCCATTAAGCCCAATCTTGCTTTCTTTTTGTGGACATACTTGCATGCAACATATATACGTTAGTCACAAATTTTATCGACTTCGGACTACTGAACCGTGGAAGTTTGAGGCAATGCTTTCCCTTGGATATTTGATCAAATTTTCAGATGAATGATACACTTGATGATTATTAACTTCTGGAGTTGGAAACCTTTCAATACATGGCTTCAAGTGAAATTAGAGCAGAACAATGGAAGTCACATACACTCGGTACCGTTGATCAGGCCAGATACATTCAATTTCACTCTTCTCCTGCTTGATTCTTGTATTTGTGAATTTTATAATTGCAATGGCCGTAATCAAGTTTGATGCAGTACTTCCACAGTGTTGGTGCTCTGCTATGCTATTGCTCTGGAAGTTTTTTTATGTATTATTTAGAATATATACCAGCATGGCAGCATCAGAGGAAGGCCCTAAACGACTTCTTTCTCAAGCCTTTGGCTTGCTTCCTTTGAGGTTTAGTTGATGCATGCGTAACAACTGATAAACTACTGGGGATTCAATCGGAACTTCCAAGTTAAATATTCTCAAGTTCAATCAGAGCCACCTTTGCCGAGGAGTTAGAGCTAAACTGTTATGGGTTCTCTCATTCTTCAACTATGCGTTATTCTGCTTTTGCACTCATAGATTTTAAATTCTTAACAAGCAAAATGAGCTGTCTTGCTCTGTTAGCACCACCTTCCCAGTATGTTTTTGTGCTGAGAATGGTCTATGGATTGGCATGCTTCCGCCCGCGCTGCTCTCCAGCCCCGCACCCGAGCCAATCACCGTGGGCGGTGTGCGCCGAGCTCCACCGCCCGTGGTGCACAAAGAATTTCTCGTGGAAGCAATATATGGATTTGGACGGAGTAGTAATGTTGGATGTTATCTTCTTCGCCAGTTTGGTGGGAACTTTGGTAATCCTGTTTATGTGATGCACGGTAAGTGGGCTGCACGCGGCCAAATTGATGGAGGGGCTGTACTTCCAATTTATAGTCCCTGCCGTACTGTTTTATTGCGTTAGGCCTAAGGATTTGAGAAGAGTGGAAAAACCAACCTGCACTTGGACCAGATATATTCATGTTAGTTTCTTAATTAGGAATGGTGTAATGGTATCGGTGCCGTGACAATTGGATGGTTAAGCACTTGAGCAACTCGCTGCTCGAACTTAGTCTACATATATGACTGTAACATTAATTTACCCATTGTTGGCACTTGACTATCAGATTGAATTATTAGATTTCCAGTGTTTTATTCTGATGAAGGGCCTGGGATTCATCCGGTCCATTTTCTGGCTAAGCAACTCTATGGCAGGGAGTGTGTTTAAGAAGAGAGTGATGCTGTTGTTAGCCTGTTTTGGCATAATTATGACTCAATCTCACTTATCTTCTGAAGCAGAAAATTCATACTTTACTGTGTGGCTAAGCTAAGAGGTCTTAATATTATTGAGAATGTTGTGGGATTTTACCATCTCAGCTGATGTCCTTGAGACTCAAGAGTTCTCTGATTGATAAGAATATCGATGTGAAGCTCAACTATAGAGCTCGTCAGAAAGCCGACCTCAATGGAAGGCTGAGATCATCATAAAGCCGGTCTCATCGGAAGGTTAAAATCATTATAAGACCAATCTCATCAGAAAGCTAAAGATAAAAATATCTCTGGCATGTGACAATATTAGAGAGAATCGTTTGAGAATTATATTGATAAAAATTTACTTCTAGATCAGATTGATTGAATACCGACCTAATTCAATTTAGGTCAACTAAACACCGATTTGAGCTAACCTGAATTGACTCCTGATGAAGCATTATGATCAATTCGGCATCCAGCTGACCTGCCTCTTCAGTATTATCTGCTAATCGACTTAATCCAGAACTACTAGTAAGCAGGACACTCACCTTGGTTATCTATTGATTTTCCTCAACAAAATCAAAACTTATGTTGGTTTCTAACCGACCTGATTATTGACACTCAAGGCATAACATCCAGTTCAGATATTTACTGATATCGGTTATTCTACATCGGTCTGCTACCGACGTGCCATTCGTAGTACAGATGATTATCTAACAACTGTCATCTATCTCAACCGTAGCTGTCTTTTAGTTGTATTCCAGCTCATTTGCCATATAGGTAGCCGCCCCACGATCTTTGCACAACTGACCATTCTGTTACAATAATCCAACGGCCTAACAGATCTCCAATGACCTAACAACCTAACAGATTTTAACGGCTTAACAGATCTCCAATGGCCTAACAGCTTTTTCTTAATACCTAAGCAAGCTTCCTCTATAAAAAGGGGACAGGATGCTCTTTGGAAGGTATGTCAAATCAAGTCAAGTACAAACTAAGTCTAAACTCACAGAGACAAGACTCTGCTAAAATTTTCACTAAGAAATCATAGTTCTCTCCACTTAGAGTTCATTCTACTTCTCTCCACTCACAAACTCTCGCTTCTTACTTTCTACTTCTCCATTTTCACTACCTGTTCTCAAGGTCTCGGTTGACTTAAGCATCAGAGAGTCCTAAACTGGAGGGCACTCCATGATTTTGGAACTTCTTTTGTAGGTTTTGCTCGTGGTTCATATCAACACAACTCTTTGCTCTCCAGTTCGGTTCAGCACCGATCTCACCTCCGGAGCCTTGCAGCAATAGATTGGTGCTAGAGGAAGGATATCTAAAAATTTTTAATGAAAAATGATGAATAAAAAAGCATCAATTCATCCTCTGCCTGCCTCATTTCCTCCTGGAGATGCTCAAGAGGTTACTCAATCATCAGTTACTGTTGATTCACAGTAATTTAGTCTCCTTGTCCAGCAAATTCAAGCCCTCACTACTATGGTACAACAGCTCTAGCATACCACTGAGTAGCAGTAGTGAGAACCAATCCCTCAAGTGGTTCAATCTCACCACTCCCAACAACCAACCCCTTATAATCTTTCTCGCAATCATGCTCTGGATCTCACTAATCAATCTTGGGGGGCAGAATCATCTACTCCAAGCAGAAAGATGAATTTGAAAGAAGATCTTGGATAAAAGATTCAGGATCTTAAGAAAAAGTGGATGGAGATACAGATCGGCAATTCATAGGGTGGGAGAGATTTCAGCTTGTAATCTTTCTTCTCTCAATAAATCCTTAATGAATCGATTCCTATTTGGTTCAAGATACCTACTGTAGAGTTATTTGATGGCTCCAATGATCCTTTGGATCATTTGAAAGGTTTTAGAGCCATCATGAGGCTACAAGGGGCATCTGATGCCCTACTCTGTAACACCTTTAAAAAATCTGCAAGAATCTGGTTCTCTAACTTTCAGTCAGGATCTATTTCTTCTTTTGAACAGTTAGTCAAATTGTTCATCACTTACTTTGACAACAACAGAGTTCATCTGAAGAACACTAACAGTCTTTTTACTATGAAGCAATAGGAAGATGAATTTCTATGAGATTATACTGCATGCTTTAATGCAACCACTTTGGAAGTTAAAAATTTTAATGAGTCCATTGCTATAGCAGCTTTGAAGCAAGGACTCAGGAGCAGCCACCTGATCTTCTCCCTCAACAAGAACTATCTGGATAATTATGAGCAAATATTAGTCTGGATACAGAAGTATGCACAGGTTGAAGAAGAAGATAGCATACTCCATCAGGCAAAAAAAGAAGAAGATGGAAAAAAGCAGCCTTTGGAGGGAGACCGCAAAAATCAACAGAACAACATTGATCGACCTCAAAAAAATTTGAAGTATAGAAACCCACCTTGGTAATTTGATCCCTACACTTTACTGTCCACCTCTTGAGCTCAAATACTGATGGAGATTGAGAACCAGGGATATCTTCGCTGACCTTATCCTTTAAGGGCTCCATCAGAAAAAAGAGACAAAAGAAAGTATTGCCGTTACCACTGAGACCACGGCCATGATATTGAGGAGTGCTGACAACTGAGGGATGCAATAGAGGCACTGATATGCTGAGGTCAACTTAGCAAATATATCCAAGATCAAACTAATCAAACTACCGACCAGTGGCAAAAGCCAAACAATGAGAATGACCTCAATAGACCTACTGCTGAAGTTATCAATATGATTTCTAACCTCGATGGAATTGCAGAAGCAGCTAAGGTGGCTGGGAGCTCTCCAAAATGTCAATGCATAGACAATATTATTTCTTTTTCTGATGATGATATCAAAAGAGTTCAAACTCTTCATAATGATGCTATTGTTGTTTCTATGACAATAGCAAAATATGATATAAAAAAATATTAGTTGATAATGGAAGCTCTGTTGATGTATTATTCTATGATACTTTTTAAAAAATAAATTTGGCAAGTCAGCTGAAGTAGGTCCACACCCTTTTAATTGGCTTCTCTGGAAATTCTGTATCTGTAGAAGGAGAAATCACTTTGCCAGTCACAGTAGGCACAGAACTATGCCAGTCAACTATATGACTCACCTTCCTAGTTGTTAAAGTACCATCAGTTTACAATATAATTTTTGGCTGACCTAGACTCAATGTCCTCAAAGCTGTTGTTTCTATTTATCACCTGTTAGTCCAGTTCTTCACTAAGTGTGGAGTCAGAGAAATGCGAGGGGATCAGATGCTTGCTAAACGATGCTTTCTTGATAGCAACAAGAATGAAGAAGCCCGTGGAAGCCTTACCAATTGAAGTACCTGATCAGAAAAATAAATCTGACATCGAGAAAAGCTGAGGAGAACCAGCAGAGAAGCTTACCACTGTTCCTTTGGATGATGATCCAGAAAAAATAGTTCAGATTGGATCTTTACTAGAGCCAAACTTAAGAAAAAAGTAGATATCTTTTTTTTTGGATAAATACTGATGTCTTTGCTTGATCAGCCTCTGACATACCTAAAATCTCAACTGATGTTATTGTGCACAAACTCAATGTTGATCCAAAATATAAGCCAGTGCAGCAAAAGGAAAGAAGCTTTGCTCTAAAAAGGTAGAAAGCAATACATGAAGAAGTTGATAAGCTTTTGAAAGCCAAATTCATCAGAGAAGTACTGTACCCGAAGTGGATCGCAAATATCATCATGGTTAAAAAAGTCAATGGAAAGTGAAAGATCTATTTTGATTACACCGACCTCAACAAAATATGCCCAAAAGATAATTTTTCACTTTCAAAGATCGATCAACTCGTTGATGCTACTTCAAGGCATAAATTGCTGTGTTGTTCAAAAATGCAGCAACCCAAGAGGAGAGGTGAATTGGGCTCTTTAAAAAAAATTTAACTAAATTAATAATCTAAACAATAATATGCTTCAATTTAAGCTATCTTAAGTGATTGTAAGATGTATGCAATTGTATTGCAGTGGAATTAAAATAATAAAAGCAAGTATGAATGTAAAGCAAGAATTAAAAGCAAAACAAGACAAGTATGAAAGGGCACAATTCAAAAACAAAAAAATTTATAGTATTTTGGTGCAACCCCACATCTACATCCACTCCCCAAGAGCCCCTTAGAAATTTTATTATAATCAATCTGACTACAGTGCATTTGTTTTATCTGGGATCACAAGTAAATCTAGTTGATTTTTCAGGATCACCAACCATAACCTATACATCAATTATTTTTCGGGCTCATATTCAATCCAATTGATTTTATGGGCTTACAAATCGAAATCTATACATTGATTATTTTTCGGATTCACAATCAACCTAGTTGGTTTTATGGGCTCACCAATCAAAATTAACAAGTCTAATTTTTAGCTTGGACAGTCTTAATCTCCAAATTTCTTTTCTCTAAAAAAATTTGTAAAGAAAATAAAATATAAGTATGAAATTTTAGAACAAAATAAAATACAAAAGATGAACTCTTTGAAACCCGAAGTAGAAGCTAAAGGATTGCTCTTTGAGATGTGACTTTCTTCAAATGATGCTTGTAAGGATTGAAAAATATTGGAGAAGATTGCACTTGAAAGCTTGTTAAAATCTATGCACAACTTCTTCTCATTTCTTTCTTTCCAATGACATTCAATGATGCTCACATAAACTGATGTGTTCTTCCTTTTTAATCTTCTTCTCTTGGCTCTTCATTAAGTTTGAAAATTTTTAAATCTTTTTTAGAAGCTAAAATAACCATTTTTAATCATTGAAAAATAAAAACTAGCCATTAGAAATAATTTTGCACACTTCAAAAAATTCAACAGAATTAACCGTTGGACTTCGAGTCGACTCAGATAGGATTCGAGTCGACTCGAGCTATCTGTAAGTCCGCTCAAACTTTTTTTCTAAAAATCTGACTTTCTATCTTTTTCTGAGAACTTCAGCTTGGATATTCAAATCGACTCGAAGGTCTGCTCAAATTTCTATGACTCCACTTGAATTTATGCAAGTCTATTCGGATTTTCTATCCTTTTTTCTTTGAGTCGACTCGAATGACACTCGAGTCGACTCGAGTACGTGCCAGCTGAAACTTTGACATACCAAAAATTTATTTTTATTTTTAGCTTGAATCGATTCGGATAAAATTTGAATTGACTCGGATGACAGTCCACTGAAAAATTCTGCATATTTTTCTACGAGTGATTCTTTGACTTCAACTTTTGAGGGCTTCTTCTATCTTAATTTTTATGGTCTTTCACAACATGTAGGCTTCCAAAAACTTCTCATTGGTATTTTATTTAGGCATTTAGATCCATTTCTTTTTTTAACTTAGCTTCTTTTAAGAAGATTTCTTCTATAGATAATTTCTTCATTTTCAACACTTGAAAAATTCTACATTCACTCATGAATATATGATTAGTATCATAATCACTCAAAATTTTAGAATCATCAAAATCAATCATAGGATCAACAATATCCTTCTTTTTGATGATGACAAAATTTTGAGTATATGCGCAATAAAAACATAATGTGTTTCAATTGATTTACAAATATAGTCATGAAGTTAAAAAGTAAGAACTTGTAAATGTCAACTTCATGAATGCTTAAATTTATCTTCAATTCAAATATCAAAATTATATTGAACATACATTCATTTCATATGATGTTCTTAAGCAAACAAATGAGTATTTCAAGCATAATGAATTATGTGAGCAATCCAAGCATTTCAAGCATATACTCAACACAACATATTCTCCCCCTTTTTGACAGCATCAAAAATATAAAGCAGATTAAAAAATCATCAAACTTAATTCAAATTTAAATATACATGCATTCAATATTTAAATTAAGATTTTTTAGTTTGTGATACCATCTCTCCCTTTTTGTATAATTTACAGCAAGATCAAATTGAGTATCTTTCTCCCTTCTTGAAATAATATAGATTTAAAAATATTTTCTCCCCTCTTTTTGAATGAACCAAAGATTTGCATTAGATTTAATTTAAGCTTAGCTAGTTTTAGAAAATATATTTCTATTAAATTTTGAACAATATTAGCTTGATGGTACTTCTCTTATTCTAGACAATATAGATTCAAAAACACATTTCCTTCAAATTCAAATTAAGTCTCAAAAAATTTGTTTTAATTTTTTTTTTGGTTATTTATCAATTTTAGAATTTGCCTCAAAATGAAAGATATAGCGAAGTAAAATAGGTTTGAGACAAAGCATTTTTTCTGCTTGCCAAAAGATAAGTAAATAGTATATAGGGCAATAAAATATGATATCAATTGTTTAAATTTTTGATCTTAAGAGATGAATCGATTGAATTTAGATCAAATTATTTTGATAAATTATTTTGAATTGATATCAATAGATTGTGCAAGATAAATCATTGAGAGATCTTCTATTTAAATACAAATCTTTCTTTTCTTAACAAACATCATTCAATTAAGTTCAGAAAAGATATGAAACTCTCGATTTTATCTCAAAATAGTTGAAGGATGTAGCAATGCAATGTCAGATTTGAGACTCAATATTCAATTATTTTGTCAAAAAGAAATGAGGCAGTAAGGTGCAAGGCAAGAATGATATAATTGATACCAAATTTGAAAATTTTCTTAAGAACAAATATCTTGATACCAATTGAGAAATATTCAAATTTATATTGATTGTTTAGAAAACAGGCCAAATAGTCATTTCTTTGAAAGATTTTTTTGATACCAATTAAAAGAAAACTATCAAATTCATTTCAAATTTAGCTTGATACCAATTTAAGAAGAGTATTTTTCAAATTTCTCTCTTAATACCAATTGATTGTCAAAAATGATGATAAGATCGAAACATGCAATAGTATGAATAAATTTCTCAAAATGAGTAAAATGAAAAAAACCACATGAATGCTCAAATATATCAAGATAACCAAATTACACAAGTTCATCAAAAAATTTTCTTTGTAAGTTTAAAAATTATTTTTTAAAAATAAGTCAAACAACATAAATATTGAAATGGGTAAAATGATTTCTCTTGAAGAATTATAGCTCCAAACCAATGAAGATATCACTTGAAGATCTAAGAAGTGCAATTTTCATATTTATTTTCGAAAATAAACCAATGAAGCAAAATATTTTTCAAATTTTAGCTTGAAACTCAATTCATGCAAGGTATGAATCAGCTTAAATAAACAAAACCATTAAAATATTCAAATAAATCCATAAGAATAAATCAAGACAAGCATGATGCGAATATTCATCAATATTTTTTCCTTTTAAGATTAATAATGATTTTCTCTATTAAGTTTCAAAATCATTTCTCCCCATGTTTTTTATAATAGATGCTAGAAAGCTTAATTTTCTTAATTCTCTCCCTATTTTTAAGAGTTAATATAAAAAATTTTATGTTTCAAGATTCTCCCCCTTTTTTTTTTGAAATTATGCATATTTATTTAAAACATCACAAAAGCATATTTTTCTTCTCCTTAGTTTTATAAACAAGATAAATATTCAATTAAGCAAATAAGTATTAGCAAGCAATCATTTAATTTAAGCAATTATTTCTCTCCCTTTGTTTTACACATAAAACACATATTCAATCAAACAAGTGTAAACATCAAGTACATTATATTTTCATAAAAAGTAGCATTTCATTGATTTGCAAAATATAATTATAAAAAATGATGAAAACATATACGATGTATGAGAGCTATATCTATCAAAAGGTGGATTGCTAGGATTACTAAAGATCTAAAAAATGAATCCTAGCATCTTAATCAAGTATTGGTCAGGATAATCCTAAGATGATGATCCAGACTAAATAGAAGGAGAGTATGGTTTGATGTCTCCAGATGCCTAACCTCGATCATGAACATCCTCCCTCACTGAAGTAAGTGCCTGAATCAATCTTTCTGACTCCTTTTTGACTAAGGATAGTGCTTCTATCAGATCTCATCTTGTCTGTTGTGCCTACAAAGTATATCTCTGAAGCTATACACAAACTAAAGTGATAGTCTTAGTGAAAACTCTCTTAACAAATAAATCCTCATCTAGTCTATTAAGTAGATGATTTGAACTCTCTAGATAGCTGGTCTATAAAGGAGAAGTGGTCTCTCATGCTACTCTACTGGCTCCTCAGTTCTGATATCTACTACAATGAGTTCTGCTAAAGGAGTCTCATCATCATCATCTACTGTAGCATGAGTGCTGGCATTGACATCCTCGATACCCTCAACATTATCTCGATCTAAAATAAATCTGAATCTAATGTGTCACTGCTCGAGACGATCCGAGATGCTCTCATCAGTTTGTATATGCAGCGTGCATCTAATGCTATCAACATCTATCTCAATCTGCATGCCTTTCACTTGGAAACTAGACTTCCAACTCATCCTCTTAATGTTCTGATCAATTATATATATATATATATATATATATATATATATATATATATATATATATATATATATATATTGCTTCATAAACTCAAACTCTATTTTTCTACTTATGATTATTTTGAAGTTTGGTCCTTCTTTCTTGCATGGGAGAATTACTTGAAGAGGCTCTAAATTCTTGAATTTTTGTATGAGAAATCTTTTTCTTTTGGGTGAATTGCTTTTGGGGTGCCATTGAAGAACAAGGACCAAAAGTATTGGATAGAAATGGAGAGGGAAGGTTCAATTTTGATAGAAAAGGGATTTGAAAGAGGTTTCGGCTCGAAAGAAATGAGAAAAGATGAATAGAGCTTTAGAAAATATTGATTAGAAAATTCATCCTAGATATAGGGGTCGACTCCTGCTAAATCAAGAGTCGGCTCCTTGATACAAAAAAAAGTTCGAGGAGTTTCAAATCAAGAAATATTTGTTTAAATTAAATAGAGATCAATGGGCAATCAAATCAAAGATCAAGAATGATATTTAAATCAATTTGAGAGATCAAAATTAATCAATTAGGGTTTTCAAAATCAATCAAAATAAATCAAATAGGATTAAATCAAGGAGAATCTAGATGAAAGCTCTAACAATGAAGTTCACTAGGGGATTATCAAATCCTTAAGGGTCAAACTAAGATACAATCTTGTAAAATAAGCATATCAAGCACAAGACTTTTTATGAGTAATTACCTTATCTTGATGTTCTTAGGTCATACAATTTTTTAAATATTTTAATTATTGGATAATTTATGAGAATGTCAAAGTTTACTTTGTAAGATACACACATGATTTCATATGATTTGCATACAAGTATTTTCTTATACAGCCAAGTTTACTTTAATTTAGATTTCTTAAATGATAACATGAAGGATGTCGTGCTTCTGAAGGACATGCATGTAGAAATCAGAACATATAGATTTTTAACTTTTAAAAATCATGAACATGGTAGAATAAAATCTGATCTAGATTAAAACCATTTTGGTCTATCTAATATGCATTAAGTAGATCTAATCTACAGCTAACAAGATTGATCACATGCAAGAGTTAAGATTTTGAAATTAAAATCAAATTTAAATCAAGAAACCCAAGATCAGATCTTGATATCTTTGCATGGGTTGATGTTCTCCACTACTGATGATTGTGGTAAACTGAAGAGATCATCGATAAGCCGCATAAGCATCTAACCTCTATGGATATCCACACGAAGCCGTCGATCCAATCAGAGGCTCCTGACTTCACCGGGATGCTAGCTCCCTTGTAGAAGTCTCTTCTTAATGGTTGATACTAAGTTCTTCTTCAGATCTCTTAGACTCTCTAAGATCTCTGAAGATGAATATAGGAGGAAGAATAGAGAAGAAGAAGATGTGATGGAGGAAGAAAAATTTTCTTAAGAAAATCTTTTTTTTTTCTTTTTCTCTCTTTCCAAAACTCTAGATGGAACCTAGGACCAACACCCCACAAGAGGAGACGCCTCTCCTAAGAAAACTCATGCCCAGAAAAGGTGCTGACCCTCCTTAATTTTCTCACACCCCTAAAATAGATTTTCCATGGTGAAACCTCCTCTTCTTGTTGCACAAAATAAAGGGCTTCTTATGGTTGGCATCAAGGAGTTTGGATGAGAGAGAACTCTTCAAGATGAGGGCCAATCCTTATTGGATTGAG
The DNA here is from genome assembly GCF_000442705.2 of Elaeis guineensis. Lineage (NCBI taxonomy): Eukaryota > Viridiplantae > Streptophyta > Magnoliopsida > Arecales > Arecaceae > Elaeis > Elaeis guineensis. The sequence continues at coordinate 102,860,035 of NC_026003.2, forward strand.
TCTTAAATTCAAATCAAATTTAAACTCAAAATCAAACCAATTTTATCTCATCCTTGGGGCATTAAGATGGGGCGACAATCAATTTATTTGGGTGAAAAAATCTCATGCAAAATAGATAGGGGCATTCCTCCTTTTGGCGTGCATATGGGGTTGGCGCAAGGAGGAGAGTCCTAGTCCAACTAGGTTTCTCATGAATCTTGGTTTAATCTCTAACCATTTCTTGGATCAATCCTAACTAACTTAAGAATTAGTTATAACCAATTAACTAATTAGGTTCTAGCCCAATTAAGAATCTAATTAGGCTCTAATTCAATTAGAAAATTAGTTAGATTAAACCTCACCAAACTAGGGATTGATTTCTTAAAAATTGGGTTATCACATAATCTAATAGGGCTTGATCCAATCAAATCCAAATCAAATCAAATTGAATCCAATTTCATTAGATTTAATTCTAACCCTATTACTCAATCAAATTAAGCCAATTAGCAATCTAATCGTTAATTAATCCTCTTACAACTCATTAACTCTCAGCGAATTACTTTATTGCAACTCTTGCACTAGATGAATCATCAATCATATTGATGATTAGATCCAATAGCGAATCATAATCGCTAATCAACCATCTAATCGAATAAAAATCTCTTTTGTATGTAGCCCCATAGTTTTTATTCTATTTAATGGTGAGATATACTATGATCCCTATCACAATATTATTGAAACTCCTTTCGATGGATTGGAATGATTCCAAATCTGCTCATCAAGGATCATCGATCATTAAGATGATGCTTCATGAGTAATCTCACGATCCACCAATGACACCTAGCAGTATGTAGTGGTAACCTAATAAAATAGAATATTGAATCTTTAAGTGTAGTTACCATGTAATTCGATTCTTTTGTCGTGAGTCCTGACAACATGCAGGTCAAAGAAGACTCTTCAAACTCGTTCTTTCATCATATGTCAGATTCAATCGACTTGAGTCCATATGAAATCTTATGAAAACTCTTTTCTATTATTCACCTATCATGACCATGAATTTTAGGACTCAGTTTTATAAACTGCATAGGACCTTTTTCTATATATCAAGATCGATAGATCCAATCTAAGCGCACACCCTCTTCCTACAGTGGATCTACTGTAGCCAACATAAACTGTAAAGTTCTGAATGGCTAAATAATGAAGTGATTATGCAGTCAAACTACAGTAACCCCACTGTGAACAGTCAAGGTACCGTAGGTCAAAGAACTATCTACACCACTACAACTTTGAGCAAGTCACCAACAAGTGGATAGCCATCCTAGTGACTTCTCGTGTTGGTCACGCTCAGTATCTTTGATCTTTATCAAGTACCTGCCATTGATCCTACTGAATCTATGAGGTGAAACGAGTTCCACAGATCTATGGCTCGTTACTCTTCAGAGATACTTTCTTCAAGCTAAATTTTTCTCCCACTACCTCCATCCTGGATAAAATCTCTTTCCAAGAATTTGGCATGTCGGTTCACAATCATATTGTGATCCTTCGAAAGAGAAAAATAATATCCCAAAGACTCTTTTGGGTACCCTATAAAACAAGCTCTCATAAACCCAGCCTCTAACTTGTCTGTCTGTTGTCATTTGACATAGGTCGGACATCTCCAAATTTTGAGTTAACCAAAATTTGGCTTCTTATCATGCCATATCTCATATGATGTGGTAGGAACAGATTTAGAGAAAATCTTATTAATTAAGTAATTGACTGTCATTAAGGCATATCCCTAAAGAAATAAAGGAGATTGGTGAAGCTTGTCATGGACCGAACCATATCCAATAGGATTCGATTTCTTCATTCTGAAACTCTGTTGAGCTAAGGTGTTCCAAGTAGAGTCCATTGAGAGACTATACCATTTTTCTTGAGGTAATCAAAAAATTTTCACTCAGATATTCTCTTCCTCGATCGATCGAAGTATCTTAAGTAATTTTTTAATTTACTTCTCTACCTCACATCTGAATTCTTTGAATCAAAAGTTTTAGATTTGTGTCTCATAAGAAATACATATCCGTATCGTAAAAAATTATTGGTAAATGATGAAGTAGAGATAACCTCCTCTAACTGACACATCAAATGGGCCACACATATCACTATGTACCAAAGCTAGTACCTCAGTGGTTCTTTATCCGTATCCTACAAAGTGTAGCTTAGTCATTTTTTTCTTGAAGATAGGATTCACAGACTAGATATGACTTATCCGAGAAAGAGTCTAAAAGGCCATCTTTCACCAGTCTGTTAATCTTTTCTTCTCTGATATGACCTAGTTTAAGGTGCCACATGTACTTTTGGTTAACTTCATCTCTGGATCTCTTAAATCTAATGGCACTCATAGTTTGCTTGGATAAGTTAACTGATTCACCTGCATCAACATGCAAATGATAGAGACTGTTGATTAAATGACCATGTGCAACCATTTTATTTCAAAAATAAATAGTACAATGGCCTTTATTGAAACTAATTTCATAATCATCCTATGCTAAGCATGAAATGAAAATCAAATTTCTGCTCACATTAGGTACATAGTAACAGTCTCTTAGTTCTAGACAGAAATCAGATGATAGTCGAAGAGGATAGGTCCCTACACCCACAACAACAACTCTTGCTCCATTGTCTACTCGGAGGATCATTTCTCCTAGCCTCAAACTTCTACATTCTTTAAGATCATGCAATGAAGTGTACAAGCGTACACTAGAATCAGAGTCTATTACCCAACTGATAGTAGAAGAAATCGTAAGATTAGTCTTAATCGCGAGTAGATCCGACGTACATTTAAAAAGTATGTTCCACGAACTCTTCAAGGTCCTCATTAATATTTTCTGATCTAAGACACAACCTAGCTTCTCAGAACTCAAAACACCTTTCAAATTTCTTAGCCAATCCTTATAGTTGGAACCTGATAATTGGTTGATTTCTAAGATATGGGCTAGACTATTAGAGGCAAATAATTTCCTACAGAGAGATGAAGTTTCTAATTAAACTTTTATAATTGATTTTAGTTTAGTTTAAAAAAATTATTTTAAAAATAAACTTAGCTTCCACTATTTCTTCGGAGCTCTCATTAATTTTTTGGATCCCTAACACTCCTCAGGTTAGAAAGCAAAATTTTTTTCAAGAGTTAAGGTTCTTAGTGGGTTCTGCAGTCCCATCGAATAGCATACCACCTCACCGGATAGATCTTGATGAATGTGTCAATTAATGGATGGATAACTCTTGTCCAATACTTTTCAAGCAAATTACAGCGGACTTGATCTCTAAGTTCTAAGACCTCACCTGACAGATCTTGATCTCATTTTTTAGTTAAGTCAGATCTACTATTAAGCATGAGTGAAGCCATCATTGGACTCCCACCTAACATATCTTGATCCCAACCCAATCTCCACCCTACATTTAAAGTAGTTGTTTCTTCCCTGATGCAACTGAATCACTATATCCAATCGAAAACAATCAACATTAGAGAGGGCACAGTACTCTACAATGATGAAAGATCCCTCGACTTAATATTGTTAAGAAAGTTTTAATTTAGATCTCTTAGGTTTAATTGTTTACTACATCCCATATAGATCCACAATTAAATTAGATCCACTAAAGAGATCCTGATTTGGTCTCACCAAATCAGTCCCCTGGTGTAATGTAAATTGAAGTGGACTCAACCTTAAGCACCACAAAATCAAAATTAATCCCCAAAATGGTTAGGTAAGATAAGATGTGTGGGAGGCTCCCCACTACTTGTGGCAATGGTCTTAATTAAATAACCACCATTTATGTTCTTACCTTCGACACCAAATTGGTCCATCAATTCAAGATTGAGTTAGCTTCATTCCCCACTACACATTGCAATCACAATCATTTTCAATTTGAGTTTACGATACACCCTACATTAAAAATTATAGTGACTTGATGCGACCAGTACATGTATCGATGAACCACACAAAATTCAATTATCTTAACTTTAGATCTTTAATTCTCAATTTCAAATCTTAATTAAGTGCATTATGAAATCAAATTTAGTTTAAATGCCAAAACTATTTTAATATCTAAATATTTAATTATACATCTCATACATAATTACATAAATTCAGATTCATGTTAGATCCTAGATGGTTTCAGATCTAGGATTTTGCATAAAAGTAATTTTTTTTCTTTTCTCAGTTCTTCCTCTTGATTCATACATGCATCCCTTCTACTATAGTTCTCTATGGCAGGACGGTCTTTACTATGATCTCGAAGAGTATTAGGCTACTAAGAAATCAATCTATATCTATGTATATCATATATGCATAAAAGAACAAAGATATCATACATCTCATATATAAACAGGATCATCATTACATATTTTAAATTAGATCTAATCTAATTATTAAATCTAATTTTTAGATCTAATCTAATTATTAAATCTAATTTTAAATCTAATCATACATCTCATGTAACTTAGATCTAACACACATCTCGTATATCAACTAAAAATCAAATCATAAACATGTAATTCAGATCTAATCTTATTACATCTCATGCAAGATAGATCTAAACATGATCCTATCATAAAATATGTCTCATGCATCATATAAAATTCAGATATTAATCTCATACATCATAAAAATTTAGATCTAAAATTTTTGGTTATTGCATTAATAAATAACTTTCAACTATCATTTTAGAACAAACTTCTATCATAACAACCTTAAACTTTTAACCAAAAATTTTTGATTTGTTAAATCTGATTTCAGATCTAAAGATCTAATTTTTAGATCTTAAAAATACATGGGAATGATAACCCGTGGCTCTAATACCACTTGAAGGATGTCGTGCATCTGAAGAACATATATGCAAAATCAAAACATACAAATTTTTAACTTTTAAAATTTATACACTACAACATAACAAAGTATTAGCGATGAAAAAAATTCATCGCTAATAATCTATTTTCATCACTAATAATTATTAGCGACAAAATTATCGTCGCTAATATTTAATCATAAATAATGATATCATTGATAATTTTTTATGATGAAAAAAAAAATTTCATCATCAATAATTGATATTACCGACCAAAAATTTTCATCATTAAAAATATCTTTTTTTTGAAAATATTTACAATAAAAAATTTTAGTCAAAAAAAAGTTATTTATGAAGAAATATTATGTCGCTAATAAGAGAATAATTATTTTTGATGAATAACTTTCATCACTATTAATTGAATTAAAGTTTTTTTATAAAATTTAGATTTAAAAAAATATTAGCGACGTAAATATTTCATCACAAATATGATAATTTCTGACATAAATTTTTATCGTGAATAAATTATCAATTATTTATGATAAAAATATTTTCATCACTATTAATTTAAAATAAAATTTTAATATTTTTTAAATTTATTAAAAAAATTTATTTATGATCATTTTTTTATCATTAATATTTTTTTGGCAACCAATATTTTATCAGAAATAATTCCATCATTAAGAATTTACACATATTTTTTTAAAAAAATAACTTATGAATATATATTTTTAATTTATATTTATAATATTTTTTATAAATTAAAATAAAAAATTTATATAAAAAATTTATAAATAAATTTTATCATTTTATTATATTAAACTAAAATTATAAGAGCTTTGAAATAAAAATAAAAAGCTAAATAACTAGGCTATCAAGTCTCGACATCTGCAGAAGGAAAAATGGGCTGGGGAAGGGGAGCACTCAGAAGAGCTCGGACAAGTCTGCTGCTGCCTTATCAACTGCATCATCTAATCCATCTATGCTATCCACTCCATCATCTAGATCTGGAGCAGTTGGTACTCATCAATACGTGCAGCCAACTCATAAGCTCACTGCTCAGTCCACTATTGATCCTCAGTAGCCTGCCTCTGCACCTCCACCAGCCAAGCATTACAGGCAACATGGATGTCAGCCCTGGACGAGCATGAGGATGAGGGAGCACTGATCCCATTCTCTAGATCTCTAACATAATAGGGTCTCATACCAAGCACTTGATCACAGATCTCATCATCTGTGGGTGCGGTCGAGTCCTCATACTAAAAGTCAAACTACGAATGAAAAAATAATTGAAAAAACTTACAAAAAGCTCCTAGCTCCCCATCGTCCACTCCCCTGATCATCGTTGATTGGTCTGCTAGTAGATATTGATCCTACCAAAAAACTCGTCACTCTCTGCAACTCTCTGTAATTTGAGAATAATTAATTAAGTAATTTTTAAATAGTTAAAGAGTTAAAATATACTAATTAAAAATTACTTCTCATCTGCTCCATATGACGAGCGAACGACCTCAAACCCCTACAATGAGATACAGTCTGTCTCGCCCGATTTGCAGTATTCTGGGCTCGTCGTCTTTGTACAGTTGCAGTCAAATTAGTAGGTAACAAACTAAATTTAAGAATAAATGATTCAATCATTAAACTCTAAAAAAAAGAAGTTTGGATGTATAACCTGATATGCCAGATCCTCATAATGCCAGCATATGAGAGCCCAATCATCCATAGTGATGCTGTCATAGGGCCGCTGCTGTGCTGCCTCCACCCCATGATCCTACATCATATAGTACCAATGCTAATGGATGCGATGGCGATACTCCTTAAAATGCAAACATAAATGAGTGTCCACAGCTTGCCACATGCGATCCTCCTCAAAATCAAGAATATCAAATACAACCTACCAATAACAAATATTAGAAGAATATCGTGCTAATTAAAAACTCACAGTATAATTTATTTTACCAGTAATTAGGTGTAGAAAATTTTACTCTGAGCCTGTACAATGTGACGTCAATCGAAAAGCATCACGGGGTATAGCTGCGGCATATGATGCCCAGCTCAATCTGTCATGGCTCGCACCATCTCCTAATAGGCCTAGTGTAGTTGGGTGGTATCTTAATATGAAGACGCTGTCCCAGATGCTCGCATCTCCAATGCTCTAAAGTGAGGTTCTTCGATAGACATCACCCTCGCCTGACCACCGGTGGAGACTGATCTGAAATAATAATAAATAAATCATTAGTATGATAGCTATCTAAATAAAAAAATTAATTTTTATTATATAAAAAATATAATAATACCACTCAGATCCGTCTCACTCGGATCCGCCTCACTTGGACCTGCCTCACTGGGACCTGCCAGTGCAGGACCCTCTGGCGATGGAGCTAGTCTGGCAGTGAAAATGAATAAAGGCACCTCAGCCTCAGGGGTAGACTGTGAATGCGAACGTCGTCGTCTGTCTCCTGATACCATACCTATAATTTTTGACATATAAATGAATATAATATTGAATAATAATGGTAAAAAATAAATTACATTCTAATGAATAGAATTATATTACATACTATTATTGTAAGAGAAGATTGAACAAAGAATATAGATCTACTCATCAATATTTGTATCTTCCTCGATGTATAGGTCCTCCTTCGAGTCACAATAATCAACTAATGTATCGTCTTCTATCTTATCATCATTTATGAACTGTTCGTCGCCCTCTGATTCATCAAGATTAAATACAAAATCAACTTCAACGTCGTTGGACGACAGATCAACCCTATCCAAAGGAGCTGTTATAAGTTCTTCATCAACAAGAAGCTTGGCTAATATTTGTTCTTTCTCTTGAAAAGCTTTCTTTTTATGTAAATCTAAATTTTTATCCATCTCTAATCAGATTGGTATATCATATACACCTCTAAAAATTATTTTTTGTACACATGCCAATTACCTCGATACTTTAGATCCTTCAAATATATTACTTGTTTCGCTTGAGTTGCTAATATATATGACTCATTCTGATACCATGTTTATGCAAAGTTTATACTGATAAAGTGTGGATCGATATGAATACTAATCTTTTTATTGCTAATTCTCACCATTCATACTGAAATAAGAATACAGAATTACTGGACCAATACTTTAGTTCTATAATATCTATCAGTACACCATAGTTTTATGATTTTAAATCATCCACAGAAACTCTTCTTTTTCTCATCAAATAGTGAAAAACATGCAGGTGGCATATAAAATCTATCACCTCGATGAACTAAATGCAACTCTGATCGGATTCTCATTTTCTGCAAATCAAGGCAAGCTTTTGTACTATCTTTTATTTTTTTTGAGATGTTCAATACTGTACCGATGATATTATCATAAATATTCTTCTCAATATATATTATATCCAGATTATAATGAAGTAGTAGCTGCTTCCAATATGGTAGTTTAAAAAAAATACTTCGCTTCATCCAATTCAGCTCAGCTTCAGTACGCTTCCACTTGCGAGTACTCGATATTTTTTCAAATTAGACGTTTCCAATAACTTCAAGTTGTTTTAAAACTTCTGCCCCACTTAACTCCTTAGGTGGTGAACGCCAGTCGGACTTACCATCAAAGTATTGGTTGTAATAGATCCTCCAAGAATGATTATCAGGTAGAAATTATCGATGATCCATGAAGCATATTTTCCATCTATACTTTAAATGTAAGGAGGATGCATCCTTGTTGCACATTGGACATGTCAGATATTCTTTGGTGCTCCACTCAGATTAGTTTTCATATACAGAAAAATTATTTATGGTCCATAAAATTGAAGCATGCAACTTAAAATTTTTTTGACTCACAGAATCATATGTCTGTACTCTATTTTCTTATAGCTCCTTCAGATCATCGATTAACGATCATAGATATATATTAATTTTATTACCTGGTGCTTTCGGATCCGAAATCAATAGTGACATAAAAATAAATGGTTCTTTTATGCACTTCTAAGGTGACACATTATATACAACTAGCATCACAGGCCACATGCTGTAAGAAGTACTTAAATTGCCAAAGAGATTAAATCCATCTGTCGCTAGACCAAGCCGGATATTGCGCGGGTCACTCACAAAGTACGGATGCTTTGCATCGAAGTCTTTCCACACTATGAAGTCGGCTAGATGGCTAAGTATGTTCTTCTCCAGAATCTGCTGCTCATGATGTCATCTCATTTCTTAAGCGGTCTTTGTGGATATATACAACCTTTGAAGTCTTGGAATCAATAAAAAGTATCTCAAAATCTTTTGAGGTATCTTCTTTTCTTTTCTGTTATTAGTTTTGTACCTAAGCTCACTATATTTTGGATATTCAGTTGTCTGTTCATTATCCTTATAAAATAATATACAGTTATTTTTGTAGGCATGTATAGAAGTATAGCCAAGTCTCAATTTTTGTATGTATATTTTTACTTCAGAATACGATTTTGAAAGTCTCTCTCTATCAGGAAGATCTGCTTTAATCAATATCAAATTTTAGTCAAATGACTTCTGACTCCATCAATTCATGATTTGAATATAAAATAATTTTATCAAAAATTCTAATTTAGAAAATTTTACACAATTTGGATAGAGTAGCTCTCGTGCATTCCCTACAAGCTTTGCAAACTGTTCAGAAGTCTCTTCTACCTCAAGTCAGATATTGTGTTCATGATCAGAATTGCTTGTAGATGCACTAGTACTCATGCATACATTTAAACAAATATCCTGATATAAATCATCCAATAGTTCTCCTATACCATCATATTTGACAGGTTCAGCAGTATCACTATCATCTTCAGTATCATCATCGTCGCACACAACTTCATTCGGATTATCCTCCCCATGCCATATCAAGCAAGTATACTTCTTATCCATATCATAACATAACAGATACTCCTCAACAAGTGTTATGTGATGATATATCATATTGACACATCTCTTGTAAGGATACTTTATGTGACTAGCACGTCAGCCTTATACCGTGCAAACTCAATAAAATCTCGAATACTTTTTTGATATTCAGGCAAAAAAATATCACTAGCATTCATCCAATTTTTATTGATATTCATCTAACAACAAATATGAAAATCATTAACAATAAAAAAGTTTTCAATGGTATTCATCCGAACTGGATCCCGACCTGAATTTCGGATCGAATCCCGACCCGAATTTTGAATCAAATCTCGATCTGAATCCAGACAAGGATCATTTTATAAAAAACAACATGCATTAAAGAACATAAACTGAATAGTAATACAGAAAATCTCCTTCCATCAATTTAATGAAGCAAAAATGCATGATCCTATCCATTTCAAATCATTACTAATAGATGTGGTCCTATCACTTTCAAAAAAGTAATAATCTTATTATTATTATTAGTCGACATTTTATTTCATTATTATAAAAATTTTAACAGTATTTCTTCATAGTTCTCAAGTATACGATGTGAATATGGTGCCTACGCACCCTATCCACTATATATCCAGAGAATAGTGGATAGATAACTGCTAGGTACTATATAATAAAATAAAATATTAACTATTAATAATAATAAGATTATTATTTTTTTAAAAAGTTCAAATATGAGACATCCAAGAGTCGATCTCGATCAAGATCGACTCTTGAATGAAAATCTATGGCTCAATACAATTTAACTACTATCTCTGAACATATATTTAAAGATAGATTTTTAATTTATCAAAAAAGAGTAACCTACATTGAAATTTTATCATTAAAAATTTTAGTTGAGTTTTTTGTAAAATAAAAATATTTTTATATTTAATTAAAATTAGTAAAAGCATACAAAATAATACATAAAATAATTAAATTATAATAAGCAAAGCAATGTGTATTGTGCTAGTGGAACAATAAAAAATTTATAAATTTCAGCAATAATACTAAAATATTTATGCAATAAATATAAGATAAACTATAAATAGTTGGGCATGCAAAATAATATTAATACAAAATAATAACATAAAACCCAATCCCGAGAGCCTGATGGTTTTTTTATTTTTTTCTAAAATATTTTTTACCTAAAATAATAAATAATTTTTTATTTTTTTAAATATTTTTTACATAAAAATATTTTTTTTAAAATATTTTTTTCTTCTAAACGAACTTCGAACTCGACCGCCTACGGCCCCTGCTCCCACTGCACCGGCACCATCACCCACCTCGTGCCGCCCGAACTCGACCCCCGCAACCTCCGCTCCTGCGACGCTGCCCCTCGTGACCCACCCCTCATGGTGCTACCATCCTCTCCAACCCCCCATGACCCGGATCCCAACTCGAATCTAGATCAGATCCCGATCAGGATCCCAACCTGAATCAGAATCTCGATCCAATCCCGACCTCGATCCAATTTGGATCATGATCTAGATTTTATTTTTATTAATCAAATAATAAAATATTTAATTAATATTTTATTTTTTATCTTTTTTTTTCCTCCTCATTTCTCTCTTCCATCCCTTCCTCCCCGACCGTCCCCCTCCTCGACCCTGTGTCGCCCCCGACCGCCCACGGCCCCCTCCCCTACCCCGTGTCACCCCCGCCACCCCTTGACTCCATCCCCATCCTGTGTCACCCCTGGTTGCCCACCCCCACCCCTGCAACCCCCTCCATCGGCCGACCCCCTCTCCAGCCCCATGTCGCCCCCGATCGCTCACAGCCCCCTCCTTGCCCCCGTGTCGCCCCCAGTCGCCCCCCAACCCCATCCTTGCCCCTGTGTCGCCCCCGACCGCCCATTCCCACCCTGCAACCCCCTCCACTGGCCGACCCCCTCCCCGCCCCTGTGTCACCCCGGCCACCCCGACCCCCTCCCCACCCCATGTTGCCCCCAGCTGCCCACCCCTACCCCAGCAATTTCCTCCGCCCCCCGAACCCCCGACCCCTACGTCGCCTCCAGCCACCCACCCCCGCAACCCCCTCCTCCCCCCGATGGCCCGATCAACCAAAAAAAAAGGGTGGGAAGAACTCTTACCTCCGGCGAATGATAACGGCGGCATCGGAGAAGCCCGTGGCAACTGTGCAGACGGCAATGGCGGCGATGATGGTGGAGATGCACTCGTCAATGGGAAAAGAGAGGGGAGAGAGCTCGGAGAGGGAGAGCTTGGTCGGAGAAGGGAGAGGGAGAGGGGAGCATTCAGAGAGGGGAGGGGGGAGGAAGAGGATTTCGCACAAAAGGATGTCGAGTTGACGTGTAATTAATACAGAACTATTAGTGATAAAAATTTTCATCGCTAATACCATTATTAATGATAGAAAATTATTTTCATCGTCAATAATTTCTATCAAAAAAATTCTCTACTAAAAATTTTTTTCTCAAAAAAAATTTGCCCAAAAATAAATTATTGGTGATGAAAAAATAAATTTTCATCGTTAATAAGTCTATTAACAACAAAAATCTAGCTCCTGTCGCTAATAAATACCATCCAAATTTTTTTTTTTCTCTAACAATTTTTCCTTCAAAAAAATTAAAAAAATTATTTTACAATAATTTTTTGATGAAAACATATTTTCATTGCTAATAAAAAAATTTCCATTAACAAATTTTTATTCATAAAAATTGATTAAAATAATATTTTAAAACATGATTATCAATAACAAATAAATTTACATCATAAATATATTGCATAAAACATTTATAAAAAATTAAAGACTATTTACAACAAAATTATTTTACGTCATAATATTAAATATCTTTTCAATAATAATTTTATAAAAAAATAATTTATATTTTTTTTATCAAAAAAATTTTCTATCCAAAAATTTTAATAAAATGATATTAAAAAATATTCATGATAAAAATAAATTAATTTTCTTTAATCTAAAAAATTTTTGATCTAAAAAAATTTTTCAAAATAATTTCATCAAAAAATTAATTTTTACTAATCAAAAAAATTATATAAATAGTTAATTTATGATTTTTTCTTCAAAAAAAATTTTTTCTCCAAAAAAAATTACGTACATAAAAAATATAATTACAATGAAAGGTTTAATTTACGTCGCTAATAATTATTATAAAAATAGCTCTTCGACTTCTGCAATAGAATGGGCACTATGGAAGATCGATAGCTCTGAGATTTTGATCTCTGAGGAGCTCATCTTCTTCTGAAGTCCTCATTTCGAAAGTCAGAGTACGAGAATATCATGATGATTCTGAGATTGTGAGAGAAATCTATCAAAATTGAGATTTGGAGGATAGGATAAGGATAGAAAGTTAGAGGTCCAGAAGCTCGTATATTGCATGTATGTGAGGATCGAGCTTGAGAAATCAAGAGGAGTTACATAAGCATCAAAATCTAGCAATTAACCAGAATCAAAATAGACCTGCGGTAGTGCAAATTGTGTTATAAAGCACAGCTCATATTTATGCTTTGCATTGCTAGGAAGATGAGTACTCGTATTGTTTATCTTCTCATGATTGAAACTCTTACAAAGATACATTTGAGCATCGATCATGTGGGAAGCATAGTATCTTTTGAGATTGTAGAAGCTATGCTAGAATGCGCTGCTTAACTATATGGTTTCTATATGAAAGGAGGCACTTTTCATGCAGATTAAGGCAGACACTCCATTAGAAAGATTCATTATATCACTAGTAATAGTGACAGTGATGAACAAATGAATTATACGTCACAAATAAATGTAGAGCTCATTTCATTCAAAAAGATCTATTCATTCTAATGCGTGAATATCATCCAGTTTCATATGATTTTTTCATACAAAAAGTTCAGTCTGGATCATAACTCATATTTGCTTCTTTACCATGTAAAAAGATAAAAGATGTATACAGCTGCTACAAAAAATAGATACAGTTGTCTCACATAAATTAAAAATTTAAATTTTATAACTTTTTAAATTTTTAATTTTTTTATATATTGATGATGAAAATATTTTCATCATAAATAAAATATTCATCATAAATACTTGATTATTTATGAGGATAATTTATCATAAATAATAAGTATTTTTAAATTTTTTTAAATTATTAATTTTTTAAATATTGATAATAAAATATTTTCATCATAAATAATCAAGTATTTATGATGAATCATCGTAAAAACTATTTATTTATGATAAAAATTTTATCTCAAATAATGAGTAATTTTTGATTTTTAAAATTTTTAATTTTTTAATTATTGGTGATAAAAATATTTTCATCATAAATAATCAAGTATTTATGATGAATTTTTTTCATCATAAAAAGTTTTTATTTATGATAAAAAATTTTATCAAAATAATCAGTAATTTTTGATTTTTTAAAATTTTTGATTTTTTTAACTATTTATGATAAAAATATTTTTATCATAAATAATCAAATATTTTTGATGAAAATTTTTTTCATCTCAAATACTCAATTATTTATGATGAAATATTTTATCATAAATAATCTATAATTCTTAAATTTTTTAAATTTTTTTTCTAAATATTGGTGACGATAATATTTGCATTAAGAATAATCTTATTTTTGATGAAAAAATATTTTTCATCATAAATACTTAATTATTTATAATAAAAATATTTTATCATAAATATTTAAAAAATTTAAAATTAAAATAAATGATGTATTATTTATGATAAAAATATTCATCATAAATAATATATATTTATGATGAAATAACTTTTTCATCACTGATAGGTTACTATTTATGATGAAATATTATTTTCATCATAAATATTTTATTATTTACGATCAATTTTTTTCATCGTAAATACAATTAGTGGTGATGAAAAATTTACATCGCAAATAATTTTATTGCAAAAATGCTCTTTTCTTGTAGTGATAAATATGATGGAATAAAATCTGATCTAGATTAAAGCTTTTTAATCTATCTAACATGTATTAAGTAGATCTAATCTATAGCTAACAGGACCAATCTCATGCAAGATTTATGATGCTGAAATTAAAATCAGATTTAAATCAGAACCCAAGATCAGATCTCGATACCTTTGCATGGGTTGATGATCTCTACTGCTGATCTTGTGGTAAACTGATGAGATCTTCGATGAGCCACATAAGCATCCAATCTCTACGGATATCCGCACGAATCCATGATCCGATCAGAGGCTCCTGACTTCATCGGGATGCTAGCTCCCTTGCAAAGTCATTCTTGATGGTGATTCTGATTTTTCTTCAGATCTCTCAGACTCTCTCAGAACTCTAAAGATGAAGATAAGAGGAAGAATAGGAAAAAGAAGATGTGGAGGAAGAAATTTTTTTGAGAAAACTCTTTTCTCTTTTTTTTCTCTCTTCCCAAAATTCTAGATGGATCCTAGGATCGACACCCCATAAGAGGAAATGCCTCTCCTCAGAAAACTCATGTCCAAAAAGGTGCTGAACCTCCTTAATTTTCTCACACCCCTAAAATAGATTTTCCATGGTGAAACAGCTCTTCTTGTCGCCCAAAATAAAGGGCTTCTTATGGTTGGCATCAAGGAGTTTGGATGAGGGAGAACTTTCAAGATGAGGACAATCCTTATTTGATTGAGTCTTGAATCCAAATCAAATTTGAAACTCAAATCAAATCAATTTTATCTCATCCTTGGGGCATTAAGAAGGGGCGACAATCAGCTTATTTGTATGGAAAATCTCACACAAAATAGATTGGGGCGTTCCTCTTTTTGGCATGCATATGGGGTTGGCACAAGGAGGAGAGTCCTAGTCCAACTAGGTCTCTTATGAATCTTGGTTTAATCTCTATCCAATTCTTGGACCTATCCTAACTAACTTAAGAATTAGTTATAACCAATTAGCTAATTAGGTCCTAGCCTACTTAGAATCCAATTAAGCCCTAATCTAATTAGAAAATTAGTTAGGTTAAATTCATCAATCTAGGGATTGATTTTTTGAAAATTGGGTTATCACATAATCCAATAGGACTTGATCCAATCAAATCCAAATCAAAATAAATTTAATTAATTCAATTAGATTTAATTCTAACCTCATTGTTCAATCAAATTAAGTCAATTAATAATCTAATCGCTAATTAATCATCCTATAACTCACTTGCACTAG
>NC_026003.2:102875965-102900829 GCF_000442705.2 Elaeis guineensis
TGAAATCAAAATTTAAAATTCAAAGATTGAAATTCAAAATTTAAAATTTGTTGAAATCTCAAATTTAAAATTTAAAATTTGAAATTTAAAATTCAAAATTTAAATTTTGAAATTGGTATATTTAGATATACTTGATCCAAGTAGCAAGTAATCTAATTGGGTTGGTTGCCATGGCCGTCCGGTCATAGGAGAAAAGTAGGGTTTAAAGGCCCTCTCTTCCCATTCGATGGGGTCTCCTATGGCGGTAGGGGTGCCGATGCAATTATATCCCATGCCGATGAAGCAGCGAAAGGACTTAATTATAAAATTTATCATGAATGTGTTAGATTAGATCTAAAAAAAATTTATGATTTATTTTGAGTTATTTTCTGTTATGAAATGAGCAATAGGATTGCTGTTTATGAATGTGCTGACCCGTTTGTGAAATGAGTCAACACATTTGGTGAACAGAAAATAAAATCTTTCAAAATTTAAAAATTATTTTCGAAATGCCAAACCCTGACCCATCAGCCCAAGTACTTAATTAAAAGAATTAAGTGTTGTCTAGTAGGTCTAGAATTTGAATTAAGACCTAAGACAATTGCATAAACTTGTAGGTCAATGGGTTAGATGAATTAGGTCCATAATTGGGTTAGACCTAAGGTTAGCTTAAAAATGGACTAAATGGAGTAATTGGTCAAATCTAATCAAAAGTTGAATTAGATTAGGTCAGGATACTCTAGACTCAACTTCAATTTGTAGTTGAATGGATCCATGTCTTTAACTAGACCAAGATGGACTTAATCATGGCTACGCGTGGAGCCTTATTTACAAGTTGATCAAAATTAAAACTAATGAATCGGTTGGTGTCTAAAGTAAGTCGGCAGTTTTGACCAGTGGTTCTTAAGCGGAGCTACTCGCATTGATTCGATCATTGACGAGTTAATGGCAAATCCCCACCACTGATCTCACTTACCTGGCCAATCTGGTAAGTTAGATTTTGATTAGATCACTTGGTGATTAGAGCTCACCCATGTCATTAGGTAAATCAGTGTGACTGATTTAGGTGCTCCTAATGCCAGCTTTAATTAAAATCCTTTTTAATTTGACTTGGTGAAGTCAGTGGGAGGATTGAAATTGGCTGATGATTTCTTCTCTACTATCCTTTAATAAAATTCTCAAAAATTATTAGGTCCCTAAAATGATTAAGTATAATGATAACTAAGTCAATGCCTCCATTAAGTGAGTGATAATAAGTCCATTAGTTCAATGATCATTGGAGCCCAAAGGCCTGGTGCTCATTGGCTAATGGAATTATCATTCATAATATGATAATTTGGTTGATCTTTCTGATGGTGGTTAGGTTGGCCAGCCAAAGTCGGGCCTGATCATTTATTGTCTGATTCACCAAATTAAGTCATGTTAATGGTTGGACCTAACCAGATCTTTTCAGTGGAGGCCAAAGCCTACTGATTAGGTTCTGGGGCAAAATCAATTACTAGAAGTTGTTTAGAGAAAATAACTGATTAAGAACCGACCCATAGATGCACATGGTTGACCAACCAAAGTTGGGCTCATGTGTAGTCTGTGTGGATTCTAATACCCATTAAGAAATTAAAGTAATTCCTCGAATTGGAGGTTGAGGCTACCAGTTCGTAAAATATTAGGAAAAATTTTAGACTAAAGTCCAAGTCTTAGTATTAATTTATGTACTAATAGAGGTCTGATTTTTCTTTATACAGCTATGGCCACTACCCTGTCGCTCCGATCATTATTAGATAATGACAAGCTTATGGGACCTAATTTCGATAGCTGGTATCGAAAATTAAAAATCGTCCTTGAGCATGAGCGGATCCTTTATGTAGTAACGGATCCAGCACCTGAAGAGCCAGCTCCGAACGCTAGTAAGGCGATCCGAGATACTTACCAAAGTGGCTCAATGACCGCACTACCGTTCGATGTATTATGCTGGCAGCAATGAATGATGAGTTCAGCTGCAGGTTTGAGAACGCCCAGCTACAAGAGATGCTTCAAATATTGAACGACTCCTTTGGCATGCCTGACGACGTTGAAAGGCACAAAACTAGTTGTGCCATTTTCAATGCTCGGATGAGGGATGGGGCCTTAGTCACTGATCATGTACTGTACATGATCGAGATGATTGAGTGCCTAAGCAAATTGGATTTTCCTCTGCATGAGCAGCTCGATAAGGATGCGATCCTTAATTCCTTGCCCAAGTCCTTCCTCCCATTCCTTACTCATTTTCGAATGACAAAGCCTGCAGTAAACTACCATGAGTTGTTGGGTTGCTGCAGAACTTTGAGAAGGATCACCAGCTCCATAAGGAGTCGGTGAATGTAGTGGAGGTCTTCTTCTCGTCATCGACCCTTTGGGAAGGGGAAGAAGAACAAGAAGAAGAAGAACAAGAAGGTGCAGCCTCATGCTGGGACGGTTGCACAGGGTCAGACCAAGAAGCGCAAGCCCGACCAGAGCCAGGCGGAGTGCTTCTTTTGCAAGAAGCAGGGCATTGGAAGAGAACTGTCCTCAATACATTGCCTCCCTGGACCCGAACAGGCCGAAGAAGAACAAGGTAATTATATGATAACTCCTTGCAATTTTTCCATTTGTGATACTACTGCCTGGGTATTGGATACCGAAAGCCCTTATCATATTTGTAATTCGATGCAGGGTCTGCAGGTCAGTAGGAGATTTGATGAAGGCGAGAGGTTCCTGAACGTTGGAGATGGAAGCAAAGTTCCAGTTCTAGCTTTAGGAATCATGAGTCTTGTAATCAATTCTCGTAATGTAATTCTGAGTGAATGTCACTATTGTCCAAGCTTTTTATTAAATATTATTTCTGTAGGCCTTTTGGCCATGTACGGTTATGATTTTTTAATAAAAAAAAATATTTGCAATATCATTTTGAATGGTGTTACAATATTGTTGGACAATTAAATAATAGAATTTACTTACTATCACAGCCTGTTAATGTGGTTCAATACTTCGGTAAACGCCCTAGAATAGATAATGTGTCAGAAGTCTACCTTTGGTACTGTAGGCTAGGTCATATCAATAAGAACATGATAAACAGGTTGGCTCAAGAAGAAATTCTTGAACTTGGTGATTGTGAATCACTTCCAACCTGTGAGTCTTGTCTTCTTGGAAAGATGATCAAGTCACCTTTTACTGGAAAAGGTGAGCGAGCCAGCGAACTCTTGAGTCTGGTACATTCTGATGTATGTGGACCTATGAGCTCAAGTGTAAGAGGTGGATATTTCTACTTTATAACCTTCACAGATGACCTATCGAGGTATGGATATGTCTACTTAATGAAGCATAAGTCGGAGTCGTTTGAAATGTTCAAACTATTCCGAAATGAGGTAGAAAAATAAACTGGGAAGTGTATTAAAATTCTTCGATCTGATCGAGGAGGTGAATACTTTTTCAATGAGTTTCTGACGTATCTAGGGGAGAATGAGATTCTCTCTCAGTGGACTCCTCCTGGAACACCACAGCATAATGGTGTGTCTGAAAGGAGGAATCAGACCTTATTGGACATGGTTCGATCCATGATGGGGTTTGCTGGTCTGCCGATCTCTCTCTGGGGATATGCGCTCGAATCGGCTTGTTACCTTCTAAATAGAGTTTCGAGTAAGTCTGTAGCCAAAATGCCATATGAGATATGGATAGGACGTAAGCCAGTACTCTCGCACTTTAGGGTTTGGGGGTGTCCGACTTATGTTAAACGTTTAATTACAGACAAGCTTGGACCTAGGTCTGACAAGTGTAATTTTATAGGGTACCCAAAAGAGACCAAAGGGTATTATTTCTACCTTGCTGATGAGCAAAAGGTATTTGTCAGCCTTAAGGCAATCTTTTAGAAAAGGAGTTCCTTAGTGAAGGAACTGTTGCCTCTAAGGTCGAACTTGACAAAGTTTGATAGGTGGAAAAATCGACACATGTTACTGAACCTGAACCAGATTTGATTAGATCAGATCCGGAGCCCATTGATTATGCACCCTTAAGGCAGTCTGGTAGAGTACCATATCAACCGGACAGATACTATGGTTTCTTGGTCCGGGATGGCGATCCTGTCGAACTTGATGAAAACGATGAGGATCCGATCACCTACATGGATGCAATGTAGAGATCTGACTCTGAAAAATGGCTAGAGACCATGAAATCCGAAATGGAGTCCATGAAGGTCAACGATGTGTGATGTGTGGACATTGGTTGACTCACTCGAAGGAGTGAAACCCATAGGGTGTAAATGGGTCTTCAAGAGGAAGAGGGCACAGACGGAAAGGTAGAGACCTATAAAGCCCGTCTGGTTGCCAAGGGATATCGTCAACGTTATGGTATAGACTACGACGAGATATTTTCTCCTGTGGCAATGCTCAAATCCATTCGGAATATGCTTGCGATAGCTGCCCATCTAGACTATGAAATCTGGCAGATGGATGTGAAGACAGCTTTCCTAAACGGAGAGCTGGACGAAGAGGTGTATATGATACAACCTGAAGGTTCACATCCACAGATGAGTCTAAGGTATGCAAGCTACAAAGGTCCATTTATGGACTTAAGCAGGCATCTCGGAGTTGGAACATACGTTTTGATAGGACGATCAAAACGTAAGGCTTCGTTAAGAATGGAGAAGAGCCCTGCATTTATAAGTGGGCTAATGGTCCAGTAGTAGTATTTCTTGTATTGTATGTGGATGACATTCTCTTAATTAGGAATGATGTCCCTGCATTACAGGGAATAAAGATTTGGCTATCGTCACAGTTCTCCATGAAGGATCTGGGAGAAGCTTCCTACATCCTAGGGATGAGGATCTATAGGGATGATCCAAAAGATTGCTTGACTTATCCCAGTCCACGTACATTGATACTATGCTGAAAAGGTTCAGCATGGAGAATTTTAAGAAATGCTATCTACCGATAGGCCATGAAATTTCTCTCTCGAAAAGGGATTGTCCGATAACACCTCAAGAGAGAGAGCGTATGGGTAGGATTCCATATGCTTCGACAGTGGGATCTATCATGTACGCCATGACATGTACACGACCAGATGTGGCATACTCACTAGGGGTAGTGAGTAGATACCAATCTGATCCAGGGAGAATCACTGGAAGGTTGTTCAAACCATCCTGAAGTATTTAAGAAATACTAAGGACCAGTGGCTTGTATATGATGAATCAGACTTGAGACTTATAGGATTTACAGACTCTAGTTTCCAATCTGATCGCGATGACAGCAAGAGTGTGTCAGGATTTATTTTTACCCTTAATGATGGGGCTGTCTACTGGAAGAGTTCCAAGCAGTACACTGTGGCTGATTCAGTATGCGAGGCAGAGTATATTGCTGCATCAGATGCTATCAAAGAAGTGGTGTGGCTGAGAAAATTCATCACCGAGCTCGGAGTAGCACCCTCCCTTGTTGGTCCAGTTTTGCTTTACTGTGACAGCTTTGGAGCCATTGCTCAGGCGAAGGAATCGAATGCAGACCAGCGGACGAAGCATATTCTGCGCCGCTATCATCTCATCCGGGAGATTGTGGATCGAGGTGACGTCGACCTTTAGAAGATCGAGGGAAGGAGAACCTGGCTGACCCATTCACTAAAGCCATTGCGGTGAAGGAGTTCAATGACTACAAGTCGAAGATGGGTATTAGATACTGCACCGATTGGCTTTAGACCAAGTGGAAGATTGTTGGAAATAGTGTCCCAAAGCCAATCGTCAGTCTGTTGACGGTTGTGCTCCTTTTGTATTAGTACATGAATTATAAATAAATAAAAGTTATTTTGATATTTTTTCATCATAAATGTTTCATCTTTTAATGAACTCCTGTGTTGTGGTGAAGTCCTTAGGACTATTTAGACTCGACAAAGGAGGATTTGTCGCTTAGTCCTTAAACCTGTTCGCGACCAAATAATATGTTGTTACCAAGGATGACAACGTTTATCGAGCATAGGTCGTTGTGTGCCATATGGGTTGGTTGTTCTCATAACCAAGGAGTGTGGAGACGCTGGTGTGGCATACAGGTGAGATATAATGGTACATCTGCACTGAACGTGACCGACTTCGGAGCTATTTCTGCTGTCAAGTTTTGCTCCGATGGGATATGGGTATAAATGTCTCTCCGACCTGAGACCGCCACGGTGACTTGCAAGCAACTCACTGCATTTAGGTACTGGACTACCTGAATTTTTAATTCAGTGACGGAAGGCTGCTGGGTGTAGTCAAGTACTTGACTTGTCGGTGTGTGTGTCAAGATGGGATTGACCACTCCAGTTTAGTAGCTGTGTACAATCGTGTTTCAATTTAGCAAAATCTTGACCAGGGTAGTCCTAGTGAGGAGTCACAGGACTAATTGAGTTGAGCATGATTCGGATGATCTCATCAGGGTTGACAGTTTAACCCTGAATCGTCCTAAACACAGGGGTCAAAAGGGATGAATTATACGGTAACCATATTGACGTAGGTTCTGAATGTTGCGATTGTGACTATTCGACCTATCCGGTCGTCGGTTACCATTGCTAGATGGTCACTTCGATTAGTACAGGAATTGGTTCTTGTGCTACCGACTTAGGTTCGAACCTGCGGGGTCACACACATTAGAGGTTCCTTTCTGATCTGATGGCTGATTATGAGTCTTATGTGTCTGGGACTCTATGATTGAGAATTAGGATTCTCTGATCATGAGTTCCACATATTTTGGGTACTGGGGTCAAAATTTTGAATTTCAAATTTTGAATTTGAAATTTAAACTCTTTGATCAGGGTTTCATATCGATGGTCTCTGATGCCTAATTGCCCATCGGATTTGGACTCAATATTTATGAGAGGTTTAATTAATGATTTGATCGCTAATTAACTTAATTTGATTGAGTAATTATTTTTAGATCAAGTCCAATTGAACTGGATTCAGTTTGGATTGACCCGATTAGGTTAAGTGTTGATCTAATCGCTAAGGTGGTTTAGTCCCTGATTTGATCAAGGGTTAGGCTTAGTTAATTTTTGATTTGATTAGGATTTTATTGAGCCTAATTAAGCCTAATTGTGTTGGGTTTAATCTGATCTAATTGTGCTTAACCTATTTTATTAGGTTGGCTCAATTTGAATCAAACCACCTTGTTTTAAATTTCCTGCGCCACCCAACTTCCTTGCGCCCATTTGAATTCACGAGAAGAAATTTTCTCGTGAATTTTCTCCCACGCAAAGCTCTCTCACACCCATGTTTTTGTGCGCCAATTATTTGGATTAACTTGGTTTGTTACCCATCCAAATTCAAAGGAGTTTTGAATTTGAATGGATAACCAAATAACCATGCGCCAGCTTATCCTCTTTTGTGCGCCCCATATTCCACACGAGAAATAGTTTCTCGTGAAAGTCTCCATGCACAAAAAAGAAAAAAAAAGGCCACACCATCTCTTCTTTCTCGCACAAATGGATGAGGATAAGATTGGTCGACACTTGAATTCAAATTTGATTTGAATTTAAGTGAGCAACCACCTCTTCTTATCCACTCACACACTTTCAACATCTCTTGCGATGTTTTATAAAATGAGAAAGGGAGGGGGCATGGGAAATAAGAAAGAAAGAAGAGATAAGGGGCGTGGGGAGGTTCTAAAAAATTTTTGAAGTGTTCAAAATTTATCGAGAGGAGGGAAAAAGGAGAGAGAAGTGGGTGCAGGGTTTTTGGTGTGTACCCTAGGGTTTCTACCTAGGGTTCGGGAAGTAAGATTGGTGTGCCATGAGTGTCGTGAGTCCACCAAATTTTAGGGAGAGATCCATCAGCCTCTCAACCAATCGTGCAGATGATCCAGAGCATCTGAGGAGTCGGCACACATCGATCAAAGGAGTTCGATCAATATCAGCCATCAAAAGGATGAAATCACGAACTAGCATTTGTGAGGAGCCAATCAGATGGGAGCTTCGTGTGGATGATCCACAGAGACCAGACACTAGTGTGGCTGTGACGTGACGATCAGAGTCCTCTGATGGTGCTCAGATTGCGGTGATCGACTACCCGCAAAAGGTGATGTGTTCTGAACACAGTACAGTAAAAAAATTACTGTTTCAAATTTGAATTTTAAATTTAAATGCATGCTGTTGTATCATATTTAGATCCTAGTGTAGGGTTAATTAGTATTAATTAATGAGATTAATTAATAATTTTGCTATAAAATAGTAATTTTGAAAAAGTTTTAAAATTACCATTTTACCCTTGCACTGAATTTTTGCTTCAATACCATCCGGTTTAGGACCCTCCGATGCTTATGTTAGCCGGGGCCTGGAGAGTAGGTAGTGAAAATAGAGAACTAGAAAGTAAGAAGTGAGAGTTTGTGAGTGGAGAGAAGTAAAATGAACTCTAATTGAAGAGAACTCTAGTTTTTCAGTGAAAATTTTAGCAAAGCCTTGTCTTTATGAGTTCATAATTAGCTTGGACTTGACTTGACTTGATTTATCTTTTGGAGAGCACCTTGTCTTGCTTTTATAGAGAGAGCTTGCTTAGGCCTTAAGAAAAGGTTGTTAGGCCGTTGGAGATCTATTAGGCCATTGGAGATCTGTTAAACTGTTAGGCCGTTGGAGATCTGTTAATCCGTTTGGTTCTTATTACAGAATGGATAGTTGTACAGAGATCATGGGACGGCTACCCACATGGCAAATAAGCTAAAATACAACTGAAAGATAGTTACGGCTGAGCTAGATGACAGCTATCAGATAACCATCCATACTACTGATGGCATGTCGGTAACAGACCGATGTGGAATGATTGATATTAGTAAATATCTAAACTAGACACCATGCCTTGAGTGTCAGTAATCAGGTTGGCCAGAAACCGACGTAAGTTCTGATTCTATTAAGGAAGATCGGTAGATAATCAAGGTGAGTATCCTGCTTGCTCGCAGTTCTGGATTAAACCGATTAGCAGATAATACTGGAGAGGCAGGTCAGCTGGATGCTGAACTGATCATAATGCTTCATCAGGAGTCAATTCAGGTCAGCTCAGATCAGTGTTTAGTTGAGTTGAGTTGAACCAGATCGATATTCAACCAATCTGATCCAGAAGTAGACTTTGATCAATATAATTTTCAGACGATTCTCTCTGATACTGTCATGCGCCAGAGATGGCTTCTAAGAGATCGGCCTATAGCTTTCTAATGAGATCAGCCTTATAATGATTTTAACCTTCTGATGAGACTAACTTTATGATGATCTCAACCTTCCATTGAGGACGGATTTCTAACGAGCTCCACAGTCGAGCTTCACATCAGTATTCTTATTAGTCAGAAAAATTCTAAGTTTCAAGGACATCAACTGAGGTGGTAAGATCCCACAATATTTGTCTCCCACTTCTGAGTCCAAAGAGATCGCTTTGGATGAAAGAGTAGTTCATGAAAAAGAATCCTTAGCTTGCTCGAGATGGCAAATCTATTCTATTTGGTTTTTCAAGTGAACCACTGCATCATTTCATTTGAGCTCAGAGTAGGCAGGTTGGATCTCCTGCATATTTGATGGGATTTCAATCTTTAGTGCCTCATTTTCTTTTCTTTCAAAGACATGCTGTCTGAGAATTTAAGTCAAAACTTATCAAATTGACATTTTGTGAGGTCCAAGCCGAAGATTGGATATCTTATTTTTGATCTTGATCCTTTCAAAACTTTCGTCCAATCGAGACTTTGAATTTTCGCAAGGTCCAATCCAAAGATCAAATATCCCACTTTTAATCTTGATCTTTTTAGGACTTTTGGTCCAATCGGGACTTCAAAGTTTTGTGAGGTCCAATCTAGAGATCAGATATCTTACTTTTGATCTTGATCCTTTCAAAACTTTGATCCAATCGAGACTTAGGATTTTTGTGAGGTCCAATTCGAGGATCAGATATCTCACTTGATCTTGGTTCTATCAAGGCTTATCTTGATCTGGAGATCAATATTTTGGTCCTCAAGGGGACTTTGTCCATTGGGATTTTAAATCGATCCGGAGATCGAATTTTGGTCCTATTGGAACTTATCTCGATCCAAAGATCGGTATTTTGGTCCTCAAGGAGATTTGGTCTATTGAAACTTTAAATTGATTCGAAGATCAGATTTTTGATCATATTGGGACTTATCTCGATCCGAAGATCGGTATTTTGGTCCTTAAGGAGATTTGGCCTATTGGGGCTTTAAATCGATTTGAAGATAGGATTTTTAGTCCTATTGAAATTTATCTCAATCTAAAGATCGGTATTTTGATCCTCGAGGAGATTTGGCCTATTGGGGCTTTATTGATTTGGAGATCAGATTTTTGACCTTATTGGGATTTATCTCGATCCAGAGATCGATATTTTGGTCCTCGAGGGGACTAGGTCCATTGAGACTTTAAATTGATCCGAAGATCAAATTTTTGATCCTATTGAGACTTATCTCGATCTGAAGATTAATATTTTGATCCTTATGAGGACTTGGCCCATTGGAGCTTTAAATTGATTCGAAGATCGATACTTTGATCCTCATAGGGATTTGGCCTACTAGGGCTTTAAATCAATCCGAAGATCAGATTTTTGATCCTATTGGGACTTATCTCGATCTGCAGATTGATATTTTGGTCCTCTAGGGGACTTGGCTCATTGGAGTTTTTCCGACCTTGTTTGGTCGAGTTTCATTGATTTGAGTTGGATGAAGAAGGATTCTTTAATGGAAACTTTGATCAAAACTTTGTCTTTATCGAAACAAAAAATTGAATGCTTTATTAAAAAGATTTCATTGATAGTATATTCTGAGATTTTCAGCATTCCATACCTTTGGAATGATTATACTATTTAGATTTTCAATTCGATAGGCTCCTAAACGAATTACTTCGGTAATCTGATATGGTCCTTCCCAGTTCGGAGCAATTTTTGTTTGTTCTGTTGGCTTTGAGACTTCAGCTCATTAAAAAACTAGATCACCTTTATAGAAAATTTTAGGCTTCACTTGAGAGTTGTAATATTTGGCCACTCTTTGTTTATAAGCCACTATGCAGATCTGGGCTCTCTTTCGGATTTCATCAAGTAAATCAAGATCGTTCCTGAACTGATCTGAATGGCTCTTGGCCTGAAAATTTTTTGTTCTGATTGTAGGAAGACCGATCTCGATAGACATCATTGTCTACATTCCAAAGATGAGCTTGAAAGATATTTTCTCGGTTGGTACTCGAGGTGTAGTTCTGTATGTCCAGAGAATATTGTAAAGCTCTTCTGTCCAGAGTCCTTTAGCTTCAATGAGCCTTATTTTTAAGCCTTGAAAAATGATTCTGTTAGTGACTTCGGCTTCTCCATTTAACTATGGATGTTCAATCGAAGTGAATCTATGATCAATGTGGAGCTTGGAATAGATGTTCTTAAATTTTTGATTATCAAATTGCCATCCATTGTTAGTAATTATGATTCAAGGAAAATCGAAATGGTAGATGATTGATTTTCATATAAAAATTTCTTATCTTTTTTTTAGTGATTTATGCTAGGGCTTTAGCTTCTATCCATTTAGTGAAATAATCAATAGCTACCACTAAGAATTTTCTTTATCCTGTGGTCATTGAGAAAGGTCCCAGAATATTCATACCCCATACAGTAAATGGCTATGGTGCTGTAATAAAAATAAGCTCGGATGCGGGCTGATGTTGGATATTAGCATATCTTTGATATTGATCACATTTATTAACAAGATCGACAGAATCTTTTAGAATAGTAGGCCAATAATAATCTTGTCTGATTATTTTGTAAGCCAAAGATCTGCCCCCCAAATGATTGCTGTAGATTCCTTTATGAACTTCTCGAAAAGTATAATCAGCTGCTGATGGTCTCAGATATCAGAGCAGTAGGAAGGAATATGACCCTTTATATAATTGGTTGTTTAGAATAACATACCATGGGGCTTGCCTTTTAATTTTCTTACTTCAACTGGATTAGTTGGCAGAGTTTCTTTGGTAAGATACTCCATCAATAGATCAATCCAACTTGGCTTATGATCAATTTGGACAATAAGCAAAGTCTCAATATTAGGCTTTTCAAGAATATCAATAGAAATATTTAAACCAAGTTTGGAGAAATCCGATGTGGCTAGATGAGATGGAGCATCAACTCAGATATTTTTTGACCTAAGTATTTGTATGAGTTCTAGGTCTTTGAAGCTTTTTGATAATTCTTTCACATAATGTAAATTTGAGATAAAATAGAATCTTTAACTTCAAATTGACCTCGTATTTGACCGACGACAAGTTGAGAATCAGTAAAGACTTCAAGCTTTTTAACATTGAGCTCTTTAGTCATCTCAAGTCCCACAATTAATGCTTCATATTTTGCTCTATTATTTGAGGTATCAAAATTGAATCTTAAAGCATGTTCAGTAATAATGCCTTTTGGACTAGCTAGAATCAAACCAAGCTCCACTTCCTCTTGAATAAGAAGCTCCATCGACATGCAATACCCAGAAAGAGTCTGTACTGGCATTTTGAAAGCTTTTTAAGATAGGTTCCTCATCGGGTATAGAGCATTCAATAATAAAATCAGCTAGCACTTGAGCTTTTAATGGAGATTAAGGGCAATAATAAATATCAAACTCACTCAATTCAATAGTCCATTTAGCAATCTAACCTGAAGTATCAAGCTACTGAAGAACAGATTTTAGAGGTTGATCAATCAAAACTATGATAAAATGAGCTTGAAAATAAGATCAGAGCCATCTTGCCAATGTAATAAGAGTATAGATCATCTTTTTGATTTTAGAATATCGAGTTTCAGTAACTCAAAGTAATTTTTTTGTATAATAAATTGGTCTCTATATTCCTGCATCACTTCGGACCAAAATTGATCTAACAGTGTTAGTCGAAATAGATAAATACATGAATAATTTTTCATCTTCTACCAGCTTTGACAGCAATGGAGTGGACCCAAGATACTTCTTGGCCGATCGAAAGTAGCTTGGCATTCATTTGATCAAGTGCAATCTTTAATACGCCTAAAATTTTGAAGAAAGAAAGATATTTTTTGGCTGATCTAGAGATAAATTGACTGAGGGAAGCTACTCGTCCAATGAGCTGTTGAACTTTTTTGACAGAGCTCGGATGCTTCATCTCGAGTAAAGCCTGGATTTTTTTAGGATTGGCTTTGATTCTTCTTTGAGTCATAAGAAAATTCAAAAATTTTTTCAAAATCACTTCGAAAAATAATGGTTGATCGCACAAACTGACATAAGGTTGTCCTGCTGTAGGATTTATCCTTTCCAGTAAAAAGATTATCCTAGCTTGTGTTGATCTTTGACAAATCTGATTTTATATCATACATGTGATGTTTATGATCTGATTTAGATGTGATCTAAAGTTATAATCAGATCTGATATAATTTAGATTAGATCTAAATTCATGCATATATGATATGTGATTAGATTAGATGATCCGATTAGCAAGTATTTGGATTGGATTGATCACTAGGCCATCCGGTCATAGGAGCAAGAAGGGTTTAAAGGCCCTCTCTTTCCATTCGATGGGGTGCTCTTATGATGTGTAGAGATGCCATGTGATTAGGTCTCAGGAAGAAGAACGCGAAAGAAAAAAATTATTTTTCTGCAAAATTGTAGATCTTGAAATCCTAGGTTTGTTGTATGTGATACAAAGTTATATGAAATATAAGATATCTAATCTATGTGATTAAAATTATTTTAATCATAAAAAAATAAAATCTTGAATCATAAAAAATTTTAGATATGATCTAAAAGTATTAAGATTGATTTTATTTTAGTGTTACACAAAAATTTTCAGATCTGAAACTTCTTGAATCGTACTCGCACAATTACTGAGCCGATCCAATTTTGAACTGAGTTGACCCAGTCTCCTTGTGTAGCCGGCTCAATAGTGATTGAGTCGATCCGATTTCAGAGTAAAAAATCTTTGCATAAAATTTATTGTAAATTGTTTACAAAATGAAAAGATAAAATTGTTTCAAACCATAACCTTAACTATGTTAATGAAAAACTTAATTGAGAACTAAGTGTTGAGTTGATTAGATTTAGAATTGTAATTTGAGATCTAATGACATTACATACAACATAGGGCATGGATTAGCTCAAATCAGGTCCTCTTAATTAGGTTAGACCTAAGGTTAGAATCAAAAAGTTAATAGACTAACTAGAAAAATTGATTAAATCTAACAAAATGTTGAATTAGATTAAATCAAGATTTCTCTAGAATCAATACAATAGTTGTAGATGGTCAAGTCCATGTCTTTGATTAGATCAAATCGACCTTGATTATGGCTCAGTGGTTGAATCCGAATCATTAGGTTGGTCAAATCAAAACTAATTAACCAATTGGTGTCTAAGATAAGTTTGGTATTTCGATCGATTATTTTTAATTGGGAGTGGCTTACTTGATCATTTCAATGGTGTCTCAGGCAAGCTTAGCAAACCCTCCCACCGATCTCATTTACCAGGCCAATTTGATGAATTATATCTTGATTAGATTGTTAAGTGATTCGAGTTGACCCATGCCATTAAGGTTGATCAGTATGATCGATCTAGATACCATTTCAACTACTATGACTCTGATCCAATTCAATGACTTGGTGAAGTCAATGGGAGGATTGTGGTTTACTTGTTGATCTCTTCTTATCTCTTCTCTAAATTGATTCTCAAATTTTCTAAATTATTAGGTCCATAAAATAAGCTAATAATGGGGATAACTAGATCATAGCCTTCCATTAAGGTGAATGATAATGGATCCATTATTTTTGATTGACATTGCAGGCGCCATCCGTCTGGTGTTCTCTCTGAATGATGGAATTGTCATTCATCATATGATGACTCTATTGTACTATCTGATGATGGTTGGGTTGACCGAGCCATCCTCAAATCTGATCATTCATTAGTTAGAAACACTGAGTAGGTTCATGTTAATAGTTTGACCTAACCAAAATTTTCAGTGGAGGCCCATCACCTACTGAAATAAAATTTGAGGTAAAATTAATTACTAAAAATTATTTGAAAAAATAATTGATTAAGAACCTATCCATAGATGCATATGGGTTGATTGAGCCATCCTCGGACTTGTATGCAGTCTGTGTGGATTCTAGTACCTGCTAAGAAATTAAGATAATTCTTTGGATTGGAGATAGAGGCTACCAATTTGACTAAAATAGTGAAAAAATCTTTAGACTAAAGTCCAAGTCTTTAGACTTAATCAATTCATAAACATAGAGATCTTATATTTTTTTTTTCAGTTATGGCTAGATGTACGTGGCTCCATTCACTGTTTGACAGTGACTAATTTATAGGACCCAACTTCGATAATTGGTATCAAAAGTTGTGAATAGTTCTAGAGCATGAATGGATCCTACATATGATTATGGATCCAGCACCTGAAGTTCTCACATCCAACACATATGATGTGATCAAAGGCACTTATTAGAAATGACCAAATGATCATATCACCATGTGGTGTTATTGAGAGCAGCAAAAAATATGAATTTAGTTGTAAATTCAATGATGCTCAGTGGGAGAAAATTTTTTAAATATTGAAGGAGTTCTTTCATACTTCTAAAGATGTATCTTCAGTATGGCAATAATTCTTTGAGAAAGAAAAAAGAAAAAAAATACAAAAGAGTCATGCTTGGGCTAATGAGTCCGAACTGTAAAAGAGTCTAAGATTAACCTAGTCTGGCAGGGTCTCTTGATCCGAACAAGCAAAGGAAGTGAAATTAGCAAAGGATTGTTGAACAAGATACTTATATGATAATACCTTGTGTTTTCTCTATCTGTGGCACTACTACCTGGGTATTGAATATCAGAAATCTATGTAAATTATTGTAATGACTTCAAGATAATAGAATGTTTGAAAATAGTAAGAGGTTTCTGAATATTGAAAATGAAAGTTATATTCCAATCATGGTTTTAGGAATCGTGGAGCCTATTTTCAATTTTAAGGATGTCATTTTAGTGATTGTCATTATTGTCTAATGATTTTGTGATATCATTATGAATGATGTCAAAATCATATGGATAACTAAGAAATGATATTTATGAATAGTTACAGTCTATTAGTGTAATGTACACAATAAACAAATCCTAGAGTAGATAATGTCATAGAAGTCTATCTTTGGCAGTTTAGGCTTGGTCATTAAACAAGAATAGGATCAATAGGATAATTCTTAAAGTCAATAATTGTGAATCATTGACAACCTGTCAATCCTATCTCCTTAGTAAAATGACCAAGTCATCTTTTATTGAAAAAGGTGAACAAACTAATGATGTTCTGAATCTGATATATACTGATGTATTGGATCTACAAACATATTTATCATAAATTTAGATTATTTAAAATATTTAAATAATTTTATAATAAGGTAGAGAAACAAACTTGAAAGAGTATTGAAACTCTTTGGTCAGATCAAAGAGGAGAATGCCCTTCCGATGAGTTTTTTGACAAATCTAGAAGAGAATAAGGATTCTCTCTTATCGGAATCGACTTTGTTAGACATAGTTCAATTCATGATGGGATTTAAAAGTCTATCAGTCTCCTTTTAGGGTTATGCTCTTAAGACTGCTTATTATGTTTTGAACTAGATTCCAAACTAATCAATCGCAATGACTCCATATGAGATATGGACTAGGCGTAAGCCGATACTTTCTTACTTTAAGGTTTAGAAGTATTTGTTTTATGTCAAACAATTGTAGACTAATTAAGTTGGATCCTGGTCCTATATATATTATTTTGTAGGATAACCTTAAAGAATCTAGGGGATATAACTTCTACCATGCGAAAGAACAAGAGTTGTTCGACATTCTTTTCAAAAAAGAGTATCTTGGTGAAGGTACTGATGCTTTTAATATGAAACTTATGAAGTTTGACAGGTAAAAGAACCGACATAATCTAGTGAACCCATAAAATCAAATTTGATTAGATCAAACCCAGAACCCTTTGTAGAGGCACCATTAAGGAGATCTAGTAGAGTATCATGTCCATTGGATAGATACTTCAGCATCTAGTTCTGGGACGTGATCTTATTGAATTTGATGAGAACAATAAGGATTTGATTACCTACATGGATGCCATACAGAGGTTCGACTCTGAATAATGGCTTCGAGCTATAGGTTTGAAATGGAGTCCATGAAGGTCAACGATGTATGGACATTTGTTGATTCACTTGAAGGGTAAAACCCATAGAGTATAAGTAGATCTTCAATAGGATCAAAGTAGCACAGACGAGAAGGTGGAGACCTAAAAAGCTCATCTGATTGCCTAAGAATATTGTCAATATTATGGTATTGACCATAACAAGATATTTTCTCTTGTGGAAGTGCTAAATATTTTAGAGCTGAAATGTGCATTTTGATAAGTGATCAAAACGCATGGTTTCGTTGAGAACGAAGAAGAATCCTGCAAATACAAATGGGTTAATAGTTCTATGAGCGTATTTCTTATTTTGTATGTGAATGAAATTCTCTTAATTGAGAATGATATTTCTTATATTACAGAAAATAAAGGTCTCACTGTTATTATTGTTCTCCATAAAGGACTTTGAGAAAAGCATCTCTCATCTTTGGGATGAAGTTCTATAGAGATAGATCTAAGAGGCTGCTTAAGTTTTTTCAGTCCAACATACATAGGGTGTTTATGAATAAAATTTGTTCTATCATTATACTATGTATAAGACTGGATATGGTATACTCACTAGGGTAGTGAGTGGATATTTGCAAGATTTGGATGAGAATCACTGGAAGGTCATCCTTAAGTATTTGAGAAATACTAAGGATCGATGACTCGGTTATAGAGAATTTGACTTAAAACATATGGAGTATGACTCCAGTTTTTAATTAGACATAATAATAGCAAGAATGTGTCAGAATATATTCTTATTCTAAATAATGGAGAAGTTTGCTGGAATGGTTCCAAGCAGAGCAATATAGCCAAATTCAAATTGCGAGACAGAATGCATTGCAGCATTCGATGCTTATAAGAAAGCTATGTGATTGTATAGGTTCACTGACAAGCTAGGAGTGGCACCCTCCAATGATGGTCTTGTTGTATTGTACAACATCAGAGCCATAGCTCATGCCAAAGAGCCGAAGTCCTATTAGCTTACCAGGCATTCTGCATCACTACCACCTTATTCAAAAAAATCTGTTAAGGTGACGTCAATCTTTAGAATATTGTCAGAAAGGAGAACGTGACCAACTCATTTTACTAAAGCCTCGGTATCTAGGAGTTCTGAGATGATAAATCAAAGATGGGTATGTAATACTATACTGATTGGCTTTAGTCCAAGTGAGAGTTGTTGAGAATTATGTCCTAAAGCCAATCGTTTGATGATTGTGCTAATTATACATGTATATGAATTGATAAATAATAAAAGTTATTTGATATTTTTTATCACAAAGATACATCTTCTAACGAACTCCTATGTTGTGATGAAGTTCTTAGGACTACTTTGATCGATAAAGGAGGATTTATCACATAGTCCTTAAATTGGTTCGCGACCAAACAATACGCTATTACTAGGACGATAGCGATATCAAGTGTAGGTCATTATGTGCCATATGCATTGATTGTCCTCATAACCAAATGGTATGGAGATACTGGTATGGCATGTAGGTGAGATGTAGGGGTACATTGTCACTGAACGTGACCAACTATGGAGCACTCTGCTGTTAAGGGTAGCTTATGAAGGGTATGGGTATAAGTGTTTCTCTGATCTGAGATCACCCTGGTGACTTACAAACAACTCACTGTACTTTGATGTTGGACTAACTGAGTTTTTAATTTAGTAACAAAAGATTTTTAGATACTGTCAAATACTTATCAAGTCGGTGCGTGAGTCAAGATGGGATTGATCCCTCCAAATTAGTAGAAGATATACATCAGTGTATTTCAATTTAGTAAAATCTGGACTTAGATAATCCATGTGATGAATTTGAAAAAGATTGAAATACAATATGGATGACTTATCTAGGATTGATAGTTAAATCATAGATTATTCTCGAGCATTAGGATCAAAGGAATGAATTATACGGTAACCATATGCCTATAGGTTCTTAAATGTTGCTTCGCCATCATTCGACCTATCCGGACGTCGGGTCATCATTGCTAGATGGTTACATCGATTGATTCAGAAAGATATTTCTATGCTACCAACTTAGATTCGAACCTATGGGGTCACACTCAAAAGAAGTTTCTGACTGATCATGTGGCTAATCAACGATTGAGAATCATTCAAGAGCTTAATCATCAATTTGATTGATGATTAACCTTATGCAAAATTTATCATAAATTAATTCATCAAGTGTTAGTAAATTAATAAAAGATTAATTAGTAATTATATTACTGATTAGTTCAATTTAATTGAGTAAAGAGGATTAAATAAAATTTAATTGAATTAGATTCAATTAGGTTTGACCCGATTAGGTTATGAGATGATCTAATCGCTAAGGGAGAATTGTCCCTGATTTGATCAGAACTTTGGTTCAATTAATTTTTAATTTGATTAAAATTTGATTAAAAATTTATGGACCTAATTAGATTAAATTTTATATATTTTATTTGGTCTAAACTAGATGTGATTTGGTTTGGATTCAAATAAGAAAATTAAGAGTCCTTAGTGGAATAGGACTCTTCTCCCTGCACCAACTCAGATTGCATGCCATATATCTCCACACACAAAATTGTTTTGTATGAAATTTTTTTATACCAAAGATTTCTTTTCCTTATCTATCTCACATCCAAATCTAATTTGATTTTGATAATTTTTTTTTAAAAATTAGATTTCAAAATATTCCTTATCAAGATAATCTATTCTCATCTAGATCAACCTCTCCATGCCAATAAATTTATTTCTCCTTATATGTGCAACATTTTGAGAAGATATTTTGTTAGAGATTAGTTGGAGAATTGATTTACCATAAAAAAATATGAGAAGGGGTGTCCCATATTTGTCTGGCATATTTTTGAATATAGAATTATGAAGGGAGGTAGAATCCTATAAGAGTCTAGGATCATTAAGACTCTTCACCCCACCTCCTTATATGCCTATAAAAGGGGATTTTATGGTTTATTTTATATGTGCAAGATACTAGAAGAGAGTTCTTCACATGGTAAAAGTTTGGGTATGGTTCATGATGTAAAAAATAGAGAGGAGGGTCCTCTCTCTTGGGGTGTGCGTAAAAATTTAAATTTTAAATTTTTGGTTCTAATGCTTTGGGAGGAGGAAATAAATTTTAAAAAAAATTATTTTCTTCTCTATCTTTCTTTCACCTCTTCATCTCTTCCAGAAGTCCATCTTCAACTTCTGAAAAGGTTCGAAAGATTTAAAGAAAGGATCTAGATCAGCTAAGAAAAAAGTCTTCGCGCGAGCTAGCACTCTCTAAAAGATTGATCAGATCGGAGCTTCAAGTGGATTTTTTATAAGGTCGGATGTATATGCGGCTGCGAGCAACTAGCAAAAATTCTCTCCACCATATCTCTCAATAGTGAAGATCATCGACCCATGATCAGGTATGGAGTTCTGAACTCAGATTAGAAATAGATGTGATCTACTGCTCATATGCATGCATGCTGATTTTACCTTTAGATTATTTTAGATTTTATATACAACATAACGTGTCATAGATCTTAGAGTAGGTTGATTTAATGATTAGATTATATACATAATAGATTAATTTGATTAATCTAATTATATTTCACTATAATTTTTTCGAAAAAATTTTGAAATACTTGCATGAAATCGCCTATGCATCCTAACAGTGGTATCAGAGCCTAGATTCTATATGACATGATTCATGTACATATTAAATCTAAAATTTAATTTTATTTAGATTTGGTATATGATATTTTGATCTAAATTTAATTAATGGTTGATCACACAAACTGACATAAGATCGTCCTGTTGTAGGGTTTACCCCTTACAGTAAAAAGATGGTCCTAATTTGTGCTGATTTTTGATAAAATCTGATTTTATATTATGCATGTGATGTTTATGATCTGATTTAGATATGATCTAAAGTTATAATAAGATCTGATGTAATTTAGATTAGATCTATATTCATGCATATATGATATGCGATTAGATTAGATGATCCGATTAGCAAGTACTTAGATTGGGTTGATCACCAGGCCATTTGGTCATAGGAGTGAGAAGGGTTTAAAGGCTCTCTCTTTCCATTCGATGGGGTGCTCTTCTGACATGTAGGGGTGCCATGTAATTAGATTCCATAAAGAAGAATGCGAAAGAAAAAAATTATTTTTCTGTAAAATTCTAGATCTTGAAATCTTAGGTTTGTTCTATGTCATACATAGTTGTATGAAATGTAAGACATCTAATCTATGTGATTAAAATTATTTTAATCATAAAAAAAATAAAATTTTAAATCATAAAAATTTTTAGATATGATCTAAAAGTATTATGATTGATTTTATTTTAATATTATGCAAGAATTTTTAGATCTGAAACTCCTTGAATTATGCTCGCACAATTACTGAGCCGATCTAATTTTGAACTAAATCGATCCAGTCTCCTTGTGTAGCTGGCTCAATAGTGATTGAGTCGATCTAATTTTAGAATAAACAATTTTTGCATAAAATTTATTGTAAATTATTTACAAAATGAAAGGATGAAATTATTTCAAAGCATAACCTTAATCATGTTGATGCAAAACTTAATTGAGAATTAAGTATTGAGTTGATTAGATCTGGAATTGTGATTTGAGATCTAATGACATTACATAAAATATGGGACATGGGTTAGCTCAAATCAGATCTTCTTAATTAGATTAGACCTAAAGTTAAAATTAAAGAGTTAATGGACTAATTAGAGAAATTGATTAAATCTAACCAAATATCGAATTAGATTAATTTGAGATTTCTCTAAAACCAATACAATAGTTATAAATGGTCAAGTCTATATCTTTGATTAGACTAAATAGACTTTGATTGTGGCTCAGTGGTTGAATCTGAATCATTAAGTTGGTCAAATCAAAACTAATTAACCAATTGGTGTCTAAGGTAAGTTCGGCATTACGATCGGTGGTTTTTAATTAGGAGCGGCTTACCTGACCATTTTGATGGTGTCAAGGCAAGCTTAGCAGACTCTCCCATCGTTCTCACTTATTTGGCCAATTTGTTGAATTATATCGTGATTAGACTGCTAAGTAATTCGAGTTGATCCATGTCATTAAGGTTGATCAGTGTGACTAATCTAGGTGCTATTTCAACTAGTATGACCCTGATCTAATTCAATGACTTAGTGAAGTCAGTGAGAGGATTGTGGTTTACTAGTTGATCTCTTCTCATCTCTTCTTTAAACTGATTCTTAAATCTTCTAAATTATTCAGTCCATAAAATTAGCTAGTTATGGGGATAAGTAGATCATAGCCTCCTATTAAGGTGAATGATAATAGATTCTTTATTTCTAATTGACATTGCAGGTGTGATCCGTCTGGTGTTCTCTCTGAATGATAGAATTATCATTCATCATATGATGGCTCTATTGTACTATCTAATGATGGTTGGGTTGATCGAGCCATCCTCGAGCTTGATCATTCGTTAGTTAGAAATACTGAGTAGGTTCATGTTAATGGTTTGACCTAACCGAAACTTTCAGTGGAGGCCCATCGCCTACTGAAATAAAATCTGAGATAAAATTAATTACTAAAAATTATTTAAAAAAATAATTGATTGAGAATCTACCCATAGATGCATATGGGTTGATCGAGCCATCCTCGGACTTGTATGCAATCTGTGTGGATTTTAGTATCCTTTAAGGAATTAAAGTAATTCCTCGGATTAGAGGTAGAGGTTACCAATTTGACTAAAATAGTGGAAAAAGTTTTAGACTAAAATTTAAGTCTTTAGGCTCAATCAATTCATAAACATAGAGGTCTTGTATTTTTCTTTTAGTTATGGTTAGATGTACGTTGCTTCATTTACTATTTGACGGTGGCTAATTTATAGGATCCAACTTCGATAATTGGTATCGAAAGTTGTAAATAGTTCTAGATCATGAATGGATCCTAAATATGATTATAGATCTAGCACTTGAAGTTTTCACATCCAACACATATGATGCGATCAAAGGCACTTATCAAAAGTGGCCAAATGATCATATCACCATGTGGTGTTTTTGAGAGCAGCAAAAAATATGAATTTAGTTGTAAATTCGTTGATGCTTAGTGGGAGAAAATCCTTCAAATGTTGAAGGAGTTCTTTTTGCACCTTTGAAGATGTATCTTCAGTGAGGTAATAATTCTTTGAGAGAAAAAAAAAAGTCAGTGCAAAAGAGTCGTGCTTGGGCTAATGAGTTTGAATTGATAAAAGAGTCTAAGGTTAATCTAGTCTGACAGAGTCTCTTGATACGAACAGGCTATGAAAGAAAAATCAGTAAAAAAATTCCTGAACAAAGTACTTGTATGATAATACCTTATAATTTTTCTATCTATGACCCTACTACCTGGGTATTGGATATCAGAAGTCAATGCAAATTATTGCAATGACTTCAGGTTAGTAGAAAGATTGAAAACAATAAGAGATTTCTGAACATTGGAGATGAAAGTTATGTTCCAATCCTGATTTTAGAAATCGTCGAATCTATTTTCAATTTTAAGAATGTCATTTTAGTGATTATCACTATTGTCTAATAATTTTGTGATATCATTATGAATGATGTCAAAATCATGTAGACAACTGAGAAATGATATTTATGAATAGTCATAATCTGTTAGTGTATTGTACACAATCAAACAAACTCCTTAAAATAGATAATATCATGAAAACCTACCTTTGGCAATTTAAGCTCGGTTATACAAATAAGAATAAGATCAACATAAGATAATTCTTGAGGTCAATGATTGTGAATCATTGTCAAGCTGTCAATCCTATCTCTTTAGTAAGATGACCAAGTCACTTTTTGCTTGAAAAGGTGAACAAGCCAATGATGTTCTAAATCTAATACATACTGATGTATTGGATCTACAAACATATTTGCCATAAATTTAGATTATTTAAAATATTTAAATAATTCTATAATAAGGTAGAGAAATAAACTGGAAAGAGCATTGAAACTCTTCGGTCAGATCAAAGAGGAGAATGCCCTTTCGGTGAGTTTTTTGACATATCTAGAAGAGAATAGGATTCTTTCTTATTAGAATCGACTTTGTTAGATATAGTTCGATCTATGATGGGATTTATAAATCTGTCAATTTTTTTTTTTGGATTATGCTCTTAAGACTGTTTGTTATGTCTGAACTGGATTCCAAATTAATCAGTTGCAAAGACTCCATATGAGATATAGACTAGGCATAAGCCGATACTTTCTCACCTTGAAGTTTAGAGTGTTTATTTTATGTCAAGCATTTGCAGATAGATTAGCTTGGATCTTGATCATATATATATATTATTTTATAAGATTATTCCAAAGAATCTAGGGGATATAACTTCTACCATGCTAAAGAATAAGAGTTGTTTAGCATTCCTTTCAGAAAAAAGAGTACCTTGATGAAGGTACTGATGCATTTAATATGAAATTTATGAAGTTCGATAGATAGAAAAACTGACACAATCTAGTGAACTCATAGAATCAAATTTGATCAGATCAAATTTGAAACCCATTATAGAGGCACCAATAAGGAGATTGGGTAGACTACCGCATCTGTCGGATAGATACTTCGGTATTAGATTCTGAAATGTGATCCTATTGAACTCGATGAGAACAATAAGAATTTTGATCACCTACATGGATGCCATGCAGAGATTTGACTTCGATTAATAGCTTGGAGTCATAGGTCCGAATGGTGTTCATGAAGGTCAACGGTGTATGAACACTCATTGATCCACTTGAAGGAGTAAAACCTATAGAGTGTAAGTGGATCTCCAATAGGATTA
>NC_026003.2:102900929-103001261 GCF_000442705.2 Elaeis guineensis
ACAACGGACGCCGCTCCACTCCCCGCAACAGACTCCCACGTGATATGTCCCGGTGATGCCCACGATTCCAACTCCACTACTCTGCGCCACAAACTCCTCCTGACCCTGGGCGGCCCACTGCCAGACGGTTTATAAACATCGTTATCAGTCTGTTGCCCCTCCGCCTATAAAAGGGGGACCTCAGATACGTTATTCTCTAAGCTCTAATTTTTTATCCCAAAATTCTGCTAAAATTTTTGTTCGAGCACTCCATTCTTGTTGAGCAGAGAACTGACTTGAGCATCGGAGGATCTTGCCGGAGCAACCCCAACTCCGGTTTAGACTTCTTTTGCAGGCCTGACAGCGACGCGACTCTCTCGACTCCAGCTTCTCCGACGCAGACAGATTTTTACACCAACAGGATTGGCGCTAGAGGAAGGGGCCTGTGTCTTCGCACACCCTTGTTCTTAAAGGAGCACTCAGCGGACCGCCCCGGTCATCTTTTCCGACATCCACTCCTCCTTCCCCCGCTAGATCTTTGCCCGATGCCTCCCCGCAAAGCATCCACGCGGCGATCCATGGCCTCTGCAGCCAGATCTTAGGCTCCGGCTTCACCTCCGATTTCCTAGCCTCCTCCTCCTCCTCCGACAACGGCGATCGACGCGGAGCAATTCGACCTACTAGTGCAGCAGGTCAGAGGCCTCACTGAAGCTGTGCAGGCCATGCAACAGCAGCAGCAGCCGCAGGCATCAGTGCAACTGGAAAGAGCGTCACCGGAACCCCAAAATCCGATGGTGAGATGGGCCACTTGGGTCAGCCACCCGTTCTTTCTCGGAAAAGATGAATCCAAGGGTGGAGAGCCCTCAATCAGACCACGATTCTACCCATGGAAGATCTCTACCTCTATTCTGCCAGAAGACCCTCGAGACCCGTAGTCGAGAGGATTTTTTGGACCGGAGGCTCCAGGAGATGAACAGGCAGATTGAAGAGCTCCGCCATGCTCCCCCCACTTATG
Source organism: Elaeis guineensis (assembly GCF_000442705.2). NCBI lineage: Eukaryota > Viridiplantae > Streptophyta > Magnoliopsida > Arecales > Arecaceae > Elaeis > Elaeis guineensis. The sequence continues at coordinate 102,901,924 of NC_026003.2, forward strand.
GTGAGGACATCTGTACTGACCCTCCCTTTTCTCAAATGATCATGCAGGAACCGATCCCGCCGAACTTCAAACTCCCTCAATTTGAAAGCTACGAAGGGACTTCGGACCCAGTTGACCACCTGAAGGCCTTCCGGACAATGATGCTGCTTCATGGTGCGCCCGACGCCATTCTATGCCGAGCCTTCCCATCCACCTTGAAGGGAGCGGCGAGAAACTGGTACTCGACGCTGAAGCCGGGTACCATCTTTTTCCTTTGATCAGATGAGCCATCAATTTGTGGCTTATTTTGTCAGCAGCCGGCGCCCCCGAAGGGTTCGGAGTCCCTCATCAATATCAAGCAGAGAGAGGGGGAGTCCATTCAGGCCTACATCAACCGTTTCAATGTCACCGCGTTGGAGGTCCGAAACTTGGACCAATCGGTAGCAATGGCCGCCCTGAAAGGCGGCCTTCAGAAGAATGACCTTTTATTCTCCCTGAAAAAGAAGTACCCCAGGGATTTTGCTGACCTGTTAGCTTGGGCCGAAGGGTACGCCCAAGCGGAAGAAGCCTTCAAAATGAAGGATGAGGAGACCGCGAGAGAGCGGCAGGTGGGAGACTCGAGTAAGCCCGCAGTCGAAAAAGGGCCGAGAGAAGCTCGACCATGTTCTCGAACTCCTCCCGGGCACAAGCGCGTCCAGACTCCTCCTCGAGCACGCAGGCAGGGAAGCCCGGATCGCCGGGCTCGGTGGGGCTCTCCCCCAGGAAGATTTCGCAACTATGCCCCCCTCACGCATCGAAAATCCAGGTACTGATGGAGGTCAGAGAGCAGCTCCCTAGACCAGAGAGGATGCGCACGCACCCCGAAAAATGCAATCCTAACAAGTTCTGCCTCTACCATCGCAACCACGGCCATGACACGGAGAAATGCATCCAGCTCCGAGATGAGATCGAGGAGCTCATCCGACGAGGTCGACTTGATAGGTTCATTCGGCGCCGGTCTGAAGGTAGAGACGATCGGCCAAGGGCCCTGCCGCAGCCTGAGCCGTCAAGGAGGGAAGAGCAGCCCGAAGATCGGCCTCCAATTGGGATCATCAACTCCGTCTCTGGAGGACCTCGACAGGAAGCAGATCTTCCACAGTGCTAGGATTTGAAAACTTGTAAATATATAACGAACGACCCTACTTTAAATCAAGATTCCTTTCAGATCTGCACATCTTTTCTTTTTTGGCATGGGCTTGTAACGACAGGGGACGACCCCGTCGGACAACAAAAACAACCCCAATGTGGGCAACGTCGAAGGCCTGATTATTTGTAGATCGGATGGGGGGAGAGGCCATACAATGTCCATATGCACCCCCACAGCCATGTTAGGGACAGGAGGAGAACCTTGCCCTAACATGAGCAAGGTCGAAAGCCCGGTTACCCTTAGACTGGATGGGGGAGAGGCCAAACAGTGCCCATATGCGCCCCCACAGCCATGTTAGGGACAGGAGGAGAACCTCGTCCTAACATGAGCAAAGTCGAAGGCTCGATTCCTCTTAGACTGGATGGGGGGAGGGGCCAAACAGTGCCCACATGCGCCCCCACAGCCATGTTAGGGACAGGAGGAGAACCTCGTCCTAACATGAGCAAAGTCGAAGGCCCGGTTCTCCTTAGACCGGATGGGGGGAGAGGCCCTGCAACGCCCACATGCGCCCCCACAGCCATGTTAGGGACAGGAGGAGAACCTCGCCCTAACATAAGCAAAGTCGAAGGCCCAGTTACACTTAGACCGGATGGGGGGAAAGGCCCCACAGCGCCCATATGCGCCCCCATAGCCCTGTTAGCGACAAGAGGAGGACCTCGTCCTAACCTGAACTGAAATCGACTATGTCAGAAATAGGGGAAGAACCCGTCCTAATGCCAGTCGAGATCTGGTCGTTTAAGACCAGATAGGAAGAAGGAAACCTTTCCAGCGACCCCTTCGTGCTCCCGCGACCCACCAAGAGCAGAGGGAAAACCCTCACTCAGAAAAAGAAAAGGAAAAAGGGGAGGGGAGTTAAGAAGGAAAGCGACAGACTGCATCGATGATGAATGGGAAACAAATTGCATCAAAGATGCAAGGAACCTCGTCTCAGTAAGGATTGGAGTTCTTATCAAAATCTCCGACCTTCAAGAAAGCTCTAAACACGAGCCAGAGATAAGGCGGCTTCCTCAGGGAGATGATAAGCCCGGACCTCCAAGCTTGAACTCCGAAAGGGGGTGTCAGACTTGAGTGGTCCCGGACAAATCAGCGGCCATAAACAGAAGGGCGGGTCAATGCGATGATGATTGGGTACTTCCGAGCGGCATCGATATCGGACAATGCAAAAGCCGAAGGAAGCTCGACAAATGACAATTCAACACATGAGTAAAGGAGGTAACGAAAAATTCCCTTTGCATTAATTAAGTATATATTACAGAGCTCTTGAGGTTGAAGAAGAAAGATGACAAGACAAGCAAGCCGATGCGGTGACGACCAAGAACCTCTAGACGACATCGGCATCAAAAAGAAAAAGAAAAGCTACAACACTAACAAACAAACAAGCGGTAAAAGGAGACATATAGAAGGACGAAAGATAAAAAGAGCCCTAAGGGGGCCCAGCTTCCTCCGACCTCAAACTTTCGGCTTCGACCCTCGTCAGGGAATGCCTTAAACTTTCGACTTCTGCTTCCAATTCCCTCTCTCTCATTAGTATCTCCATGTATCTTTGATGAAATCGCTGGCTTTCGTTCTCCATCTCTCGATGCCTTTTTCTCAGGACCTCGAATTCTGCCTCCGCATCCTTGACGGCCTGCTGCTCGCATACCAGCTGGATCTTCAATTGCTGCAGCTCAACCTTCCCCTCCCCAAGGGCGACAGATAGCTCTTCTACGGTTCTTCTCAGGGATTGGAGTTTGCTGGAATCCAGAGCGGGAGCAAGCTGAGCCCCTCCAGCTAGCTGCCTTTGAAGGCGGGCAACCTCGTCGGTCGTCATCCTGAGCTTCCCCCTGTATTCGTCCACCTACCTGCACCAGCCGGTCCGGTATGCGTCATAGCTCACCTCGGCATCCTGGAGCTGTTGTTGAAGGTCGGAGACCTTCTTCGACTATTCCCAATCGCTGTCGGCCCAAGTCGGAAGCTGGGACGAGCTTCCTTCCAACTGGCCAATCCTCTCCTGTGCGGCCGGACAGCTCCACTCTGAGGGAATTGATCTTGGCGGCTTGAGCCCAAGATCGATCGCTGGCGTGCTTCTTGTGTTCCTCAAGCTCCTTCTCAAAGTTCGCTTTCCTCCGACTGTACTCCATGATCTCCTTCACGTGGAGGTTCCGAAAGCGGGTGGCCTCCGCGGTGGCTTCAGAGTGGCTCTTCCTCAACTTGCGAAGTTCGCCATCCATCTTCTTCGACCTCTTTGTCAAATGATGAACTTTCTTCTTCAGATGTTGGATCATGGACTTCAGCAAAATTTTCTGTGGAAGGAGAACCACTTCGGCAGGACACTGCCATCGGGAGGGAAAAGCGTCAAGGAGCATCTCGTTGCAAAAAAAAAAAAAAAAGAGAGAGGAGGAGCAGGGTGGAGAAGCCCTCCAAAAGGAGAAACCCGATTTTATTGAATAAATATTTCTTAAGGACAAGAGGAAAAAAAAAATTGCAATAAAGGAAAAATACAAGGTCAGAGGTCTCAGACCTCTGAGGTAGGGGTTGTAGAGCTCGGAGTTCCCGGAAGGGGGGCTGCGGTGGCGGTAGCAGTGGGAGAGGGACTGGCTTTATCTTTAGATGCCTCGCCCAGGAAGCTGAGGTCGAGCTCGAAAAATTTCTGGACTACCTTCTCCTGGCAGAGCTCGAATCCTTTGATGAATGCTTCTTGACCGAACTTGACGTTCAGATCCCTCATCTCCGTAGAGGCCTTGAACTCCTCCACCGCTAGAGCCCTGGCCTCCGAGACCAGGATCGGGATCTGCTCCGCCAAGTTTGCGACCTCGACCTCCGTCTTCCTCGCCGTCTCCTCCGAGGTCTGCTTCTCTTTCTCTAGGGCCTGCTTTTCTTTCTCCAGGGCTTCTTGGAGGGTGACTACCTCGGCTGCCTTCTCTTTGAGGCGGGCAGCTTCGGCCCGGCGACTCTCCTCCACCTGGATGGCATCCCTCCTCGCCCGGTTCGTCGCCTCGATATTGGCAAGGAGCTGGTGCCCGATTTGCAAGGGCGGCTAGGAGGTCAGAACGAAGGTCGAGAAGCTAATTAAACGAAGGAGCGAGGAGAAGGGGGAAGGTGAATCTGCTTACCTCGAGAAAGGATCCAAGGGAGTCCCAAACCCGCTGTTCGGGATCGGCACGATCAATCTTCTGGATGACCTCGGGCAGGATGCAGCGGTCAATCAGCCGTTTTATTAAGTCCCTGTCATTGAAGGGATTTTCCCCTGGCTCTTCTTCGGAACCGTGGGACTCTTTGATGGCGGCCCGACGGCTACTTACCTTGCGGGCCACCGACTTTCTTCTCCTCCCCCTCTCGACCCCGGGCACCTCCGCAGAACGGACCCCCGGAACGGGAGCCTCAGTGGGGGGACTCCTGGAAGAAGCCCGGGGAGCCGGAGGTTCGGCATCCGAAGGAACTTCGACTGCGAAGGCCGCTTGGACAGGCGTGGTCGAGCTTGTCTCCTCCGTCCTAGCCTTCTTCGCCGATCCGGAGGCCGTGGCGCCTTTTTTTTTTGTGGGCCTTGAGACCCCTGGCGAGCATCCGTGCTGCTTCGGCGTCCATCCCTAAAAAGAAAAAAAAAGAAGAAGAGAAAGAAAGAGAAAAAGAGAGAAAAAAGAAGAAAAATTAGTGACGGGATAAAAAAGGAAGAAGTGGCGCGCAAAAAAAAAAAAAAAAAGAAAAGAGAAGAGGAAAGGAAAGATGGGATACTCGCAGGATCCAGGGGACTCAGGCCGATGTTGAACAAAAATTGCTCCTTCAGAAGGTTGGGAAGGGAAGGAGCCGAATAACCAAGAAGCCTCCGGACGGCCTGAAGGTCGTCCTCCCCAGGCTAGGAGCCCGACGGACAGAGTCCCTTAGGGAGCCCCAAGAGGGCAATCCCAGCCTCAGGGTCGGGCAATGGACGAAGATGTACTTCCCCTTCCAGTTATGGATTGAAGAGGGAGCACTTTTCAGCAACCCCTTCTTGCCAAACTGGGGGGAGAAATACCACCAGTCCTTTACCGAAGGGTGATGCTTGAAGGTGTAGAAGTGCCTAAACAAAGAAAGAGATGGCTGAACTTCGACTACATGACAAAGGGAGAGGAACCCTATCAAAAACCTAAAGGAATTCGGCGCTATTGAAGCTAAAGAAATATCTAAGAAACGGAAAAAGACGACGACGAAGGGTGGAAGCAGAAGCCGGAGTCCGGCACGGAAAGCCTCCTGATACAGGCAGAAATGATCGGGTGGGGGGGTGTTAGCCCAGTCGGAGGGACCAGGAAGCTCCAGATCATACTCCGAAGGAACTCCATACTGAACCCTTATCAGTAGAAGTTCGTCCGGAGTCAGAGAACAAGGAATGGCATCCGATGCAAAAATCGAGCGAGGCCCAGCCCTAGATGTGGGTTCGTCTACAGTGTGGGGGTCTTGGGGGGCCGAGCCAGACGAGCTCCTGGAACCACTAGAGGCGGAGGTGCCAGAAAATATTTCAAACAAAAGCCCTAAAGATCCTGGAGAAATCAGGCGGGACAAGGGGCGAAAGGTTTGCGGGGGACCAAACCGGAAGAATGCGGCAGAAGAAAAATGGAGGAGAAAAGGCCCCTAAATGGCAAGAAGAAAAATGAAAGTTCTGGGACTAACCTAGATCGCTCCGAAGGATGCAGAGGGGCGAGGACAGGGATGACTCGAAGAACGCTTAGGGCCAAGGTGGACGCCAAAGAGGGTCAGAGGTCTCGGAGGGAAGGCAGACACGGAACTCTTAGGCAGAATGAAACTCCTGAAGGCAGAAAGGCGGGTTTAAATAGACCCTGGGATCCGACGCTATAATGATCGCGGATCTCCCCAGACCGACCCATGCTCGCCACGTGTCCCACTCGCCATCGCAGGCGGCTAAAAGCGGCTGACAGCTGACAGAGCCATTACTGCACCGTGACTGGGCCAACGTACCAGCGAAAATTTTGAAAGATCCCTTCGGATCGCCCCAATTTGAAAAGATTCCAGCACGCGCGCATTTAATGCCAGAATATCTTAGGGCGATCGTGCATGGGATTCAAGGGGACAACTTCGGCTGTGAAAACTTCTCTGTACTTCCTTCATTCGAAACTCGAACTCGAAAGTAGGGGGACTGATGTTGGGTATAAAATACCCCCCAACCGAAGTTTGTGACAGGAGTGACCCTCCGGGGATCCTACCGACTTCCGACCTCCGACGACATCTCTCCGAGCCTCCCTGGCAGCCGAGCCTCTGCAACGCTCCCAAGTTTTGCCGATGGACAAGCCCCCGCCAGTGTCGACCGGATTCTTCGCAACGTCCGGACTCCTACGGGAGTCGGACTTCGTCCTCAACTCCGGCAGTAGGAAGACTTCGTCCGGACTCCTACGGGAGCCAGACTTCGTCCCCGACTTTGACTACTGGAAGACTTCGTCCGGACTCCTACGGGAGCCGGACTTCATCCCCGACTTCGACTACTGGAAGACTTCGTCCGGACTCCTACGGGAGCCAGACTTCGTCCCTGACTTCGACTACTGGAAGACTTCGTCCGGACTCCTACGGGAGCTGGACTTCATCCCCGACTTCAACTACTGGAAGACTTCGTCCAGACTCCTACGGGAGCCGGACTTCATCCCCGACTTCGACTACTGGAAGACTTCATCCGGACTCCTATGGGAGCCGGACTTCGTCCCTGACTTGGACTACTGGAAGACTTCGTCTGGACTCCTACGGGAGCCGGACTTCGTCCCTGACTTCAACTACCGGAAGACTTCGTCCGGACTCCTACGGGAGCCGGACTTCATCTCCAACTTCAACTACTGGAAAACTTCGTCCGGACTCCTACGGGAGCCGGACTTCATCCCCGACTTCAACTACTGGAAGACTTCGTCCGGACTCCTACGGGAGCCGGACTTCATCCCCGACTTCGACTACTGGAAGACTTCGTCCGGACTCCTACGGGAGCTGGATCTCGTCCCCGACTCCGGCTGCAGATAGACTTCATCCGGACTTCTACGGGAGCCGGACTTCGTCCCCGACTTCGACTACTGGAAGACTTCGTTCGAACTCCTACGGGAGCCGGACTTTGTCCTCGACTTCGACTACTGGAAGACTTCGTCTGGACTCCTACGGGAGTCGAATTTCATCCCCGACTTCGACTACTGGAAGACTTCATCCGGACTCCTACGGGAGCCAGACTTCGTCCCCGACTTCGACTACTGGAAGACTTCATCCGGACTCCTAAGGGAGCCGGACTTCGTCCCCGACTTCGACTACTGGAAGACTTTGTCCGGACTCCTACGGGAGCCGGACTTCATCCCCGACTTCGACTACTGGAAGACTTCGTCCGGACTCCTACGGGAGCCGGACTTCATCCCTGACTTTGACTACTGGAAGACTTCGTCCGGACTCCTACAGGAGCCGGACTTCATCCCCGTCTTCAACTACTAGAAGACTTCGTCCGGACTCCTATGGGAGCCAGACTTCGTCTCCGACTTCAACTACTGGAAGTCTTCGTCCGGACTCTTACGGGAGCCGGACTTCATCTCCGACTTCGACTACTGGAAGACTTCGTCCGGACTCCTACGGGAGCCAGATCTCGTCCCCGACTCCGGCTGCAGGCAGACTCCGCCCGGACTCCTACGAGAGCCGGACTTCGCCCCGACTTCACTTACAGGTAGACTTCGTCCGGACTCCTACGGGAGCCGGACTTCACCCCCGACTTCAATTCCAGATAGATTCAGTTCGGACTCCTACAGGAGCCGGACTTCGCCCCCAACTTCAATTGCAGGTAGACTTCATCCGGACTCCTACGTTAGCCAGATCTCGTCCTCGACTCCGGCTACAGGGAGACTTCGTCCGGACTCCTATGGGAGCTGGACCTCATCCCCGACTCCGCCTGCAGGAAGACTCTGCCCGGACTCCTACGGGAGCCAGACTCCGCCCACGACTTCATTTGCAGGCAGACTTCGTCCGGACTCCTACGGGAGCCAGACTCCGCCCACGACTTCACTTGCAGGCAGACTTCGTCCGGACTCTTGCGGGAGTCGGACTTCGCCCCCGACTTCAATTCCAGGTAGATTCCGTCCGGACTCCTACGGGAGCCGGACTTCGCTCCCAGCTTCAATTGCAGGTAGACTTCGCCCGGACTCCTATGGGAGCCGGATCTCATCCCCGACTTCGACTGCAGGAAGACTTCGTTCGGACTCCTATGGGAGCCAGACTTCGAGCTCCTACCGCCAGCGACCCACTCTGAGTTTTTGCCGCAAACGATCTACTTCAAATTCCTACCACGAGCGACCCGTACCGGATTCCCACCGTAAGCCTTCACCTCAACTTCCATTATGGATGAATTCCGTTCGGATGTCCGTTGTAGACAGGCCTTGGCCGAGATTCCTTGACAAATGATCCCCATCGGGGCTTCTATGGAGATCGGACTCTGACCGAACTTTGACCGACAGGCCTGGACCCCCTAGCAGGCCACGGTAACGGCCACGACTCTGCTCCACTTCCTGCAACAGATTCCGCGCGGCTCCATCACTCCCTGGCAAGCCGCAGTAACGGCCATGACTCTGCTCCACTTCCTACGATGGATTCTGTGTGGCTCCATCACTCCCTGGCAGACCACAATAATGGCCACGATCCTGCTCCACTTCCTACGACGGATACCGCACGGTTTCTCCTCCCTTTAACAAGTCGCGACAATGGACGCCGCTCCACTCCCCGCAACAGACTCCACGTGGCATGTCCCGGTGATGCCCAGGATTCCACTCCACTACTCTGCGCCACAAACTCCTCCTGACCCTGGGCGGCCCACTGCCAGATGGTTATAAACATCGCTATCAGTCTGTTGCCCCCTCCGCCTATAAAAGGGGGACCCCAGATACGTTATTCTCTAAGCTCTAATTTTCTATCCCAAAACTCTGCTAAAATTTTCGTTCGAGCACTCCATTCTTGTTGAGGCAGAGAACTGACTTGAGCATCGGAGGGTCTTATCGGAGCAACCCTAACTCCGGTTTAGACTTCTTTTGCAGGTCTCGACAGCGACCGCGACTCTCTCGACTCCAGCTTCTCCGATGCAGGCGGATTTTTGCACCAACAATAGCTATCAGATAACCATCCATACTACTGATGGCATGTTGGTAACAGATTGATGTGGAATGATTGATATCAGTAAATATCTGAACTAGACACCATGCCTTGAGTGTCAGTAATCAGGTTGGCTAGAAACCGACGTAAGTTTTGATTCTGTTAAGGAAGATCGATAGATAATCAAGGTGAATATCCTGCTTGCTAGCAGTTCTGGATTAAACTGATTAGCAGATAATACTGGAGAGGCAGGTCAGCTGAATGCTGAACTGATCATAATGCTTCATCAGGAGTCAATTCAGGTCAGCTCAGATCAGTGTTTAGTTGAGTTGAGTTGAACCAGATCGATATTCAACCAATCTGACCCAGAAATAGACTTTGATCAATATAATTTTCAGACGATTCTCTCTGATACTGTCATGTGCCAGAGATGGCTTCTAAGAGATCGGCCTACAGCTTTCTAATGAGATCAGCCTTATAATAATTTTAACCTTCTGATGAGACTGACTTTATGATGATCTCAACCTTCCATTGAGGTCGGCTTTCTAACGAGCTCCACAGTCGAGCTTCACATCAGTATTCTTATTAGTCAGAAAAATTCTATGTTTCAAGGACATCAGCTGAGGTGGTAAGATCCCACAATATTTGTCTCCCACTTCTGAGTCCAAAGAGATCGCTTTGGATGAAAGAGTAGTTCATGAAAAAGAATCCTTAGCTTGCTCGAGGTGGCAAATCTATTCTATTTGATTTTTCAAGTGAACCACTGCATCCTTTCATTTGAGCTCAGAGCAGGCAGGTCGGATCTCCTGCATATTTGATAGGATTTCAATATTTAGTGCCTCATTTTCTTTTCTTTCAAAGACATGCTGTCTGAGAATTTAAGTCAAAACTTATCAAATTGACATTTTGTGAGGTCCAATCCGAAGATTGGAAATCTTATTTTTGATCTTGATCCTTTCAAAACTTTCGTCCAATCGGGACTTCGAATTTTCGCAAGGTCCATCCAAAGATCAGATATCTCACTTTTAATCTTGATCTTTTCAGGACTTTTGGTCCAATCGGGACTTCAAAGTTTTGTGAGGTCCAATCTAGAGATCGGATATCTTACTTTTGATCTTGACTTTTTCAAAACTTTGGTCCAATCGAGACTTAGGATTTTTGTGAGGTCCAATTCGAGGATCATATATCTCACTTGATCTTGGTTCTATCAAGACTTATCTTGATTTGGAGATCGATATTTTGGTCCTCAAAGAGACTTTGTCCATTGGGACTTTAAATCGATCTGGAGATCAAATTTTGGTCCTATTGGAACTTATCTCGATCCAAAGATCGATATTTTGGTCCTCAAGGGGATTTGGTCTATTGGGACTTTAAATTGATTCGAAGATCATATTTTTGATCATATTGGGACTTATCTCGATCTGGTGATCGGTATTTTGGTCCTCAAGGAGATTTGGCCTATTAGGGCTTTAAATCGATCTGAAGATAGGATTTTTAGTCCCATTGAAACTTATCTCAATCTAAAGATTGGTATTTTGATCCTCGAGGAGATTTGGCCTATTGGGGCTTTATTGATTTGGAGATTAGATTTTTGATCTTATTGGGACTTATCTTGATCCGAAGATCGATATTTTGGTCCTCGAGGGGACTAGGCCCATTGAGACTTTAAATTGATCTGAAGATCAAATTTTTAGTCCTATTGAGATTTATCTCGATCTGAAGATTAATATTTTGATCCTTAGGAGGACTTGGCCTATTGGAGCTTTAAATTGATTCGAAGATCGATACTTTGATCCTCATAGGGATTTGGCCTACTAGGGCTTTAAATCAATCCGAAGATCAGATTTTTGATCCTATTGGGACTTATCTCGATCCGCAGATTGATATTTTGGTCCTCTAGGAGACTTGGCTTGTTTGGTCGAGTTTCATCGACCTTGTTTGGTCGAGTTTCATCGATTTGATTTGGATGAAGAAGGATTCTTTAATGGAAACTTTGATCAAAACTTTATCTTTATTGAAACAAAAAATTGAATGCTTTATTAAAAAGATTTCATTGATAGTATATTCTGAGATTTTCAGCATTCCATATCTTTGGAATGGTTGTACTATTTAGATTTTCAATTCGATAGGCTCCTAAACGAATTACTTCGATAATCTGATATGGTCCTTCCCAGTTCGGAGCAAATTTTTCTTGTTCTATTGGCTTTGAGACTTCAGCTCATTGAAAAACTAGATCACCTTTATAGAAAATTTTAAGCTTCACTCGAGAGTTGTAATATTTGGCCACTCTTTGTTTATAAGCTACTATACGGATCTGGGCTCTCTTTCGGATTTCATCAAGTAAATCAAGATCATTCCTGAACTGATCTGAATGGCTCTTGGCCTGAAAATTTTTTGTTCTGATTGTAGGAAGACCGATCTCGATAGACATCATTGTCTGCATTCCAAAGATGAGCTTGAAAGATATTTTCTCGATTGGTACTCGAGGTGTAGTTCTGTATGTCCAGAGAATATTGTAAAACTTTTCTGTCCAGAGTCCTTTAGCTTCAATGAGCCTTATTTTTAAGCCTTAAAAAATGGTTCTGTTAGTGACTTCAGCTTCTCCATTTAACTATGGATGTTCAATCGAAGTGAATCTATGATCAATGTGGAGCTTGGAATAGATGTTCTTAAATTTTTGATTATCAAATTGCCACCCATTGTCGGTAATTATGACTCGTGGAAAATCGAAATGGTAGATGATTGATTTTCATATAAAAATTTCTTATCTTTTTCTTAGTGATTTATGCTAGGGCTTTAGCTTCTATCCACTTAGTGAAATAATCAATAGCTACCACTAAGAATTTTTTTTATCCTGTGGTCATTGAGAAAGGTCCAAGAATATTCATACCCCATACAGTAAATGGCTATGGTGCTGTAATAAAAATAAGCTCGGATGCGGGCTGATGTTGGATATTAGCATATTTTTGATATTGATCACATTTATTAACAAGATCGATAAAATCTTTTAGAATAGTAGGCCAATAATAACCTCGTTTGATTATTTTGTAAGCCAAATATCTACCCCCCAAATGATTGCTGTAGATTCCTTTATGAACTTCTCGAAAAGCATAATCAGCTGCTGATGGTCTCAGATATTAGAGCAGTGGGAAGGAATATGACCCTTTATATAATTGGTTGTTTAGAATAACATACCATGGGGCTTGCCTTTTAATTTTCTTACTTCAACTGGATCAGTTGGCAGAGTTTCTTTGGTAAGATACTCCATCAATAGATCAATCCAACTTGGCTTATGATCAATTTGGATAATAAGCAAAGTCTCAATATTAGGCTTTTCAAGAATATCAATAGAAATATTTAAACTAAGTTCGGAGAAATCCGATGTGGCTAGATGAGATGGAGCATCAACTCGGATATTTTTTGACCTGAGTATCTGTATGAGTTCTAGGTCTTTGAAGCTTTTCTATAATTCTTTCACATTATGTAAATTTGAGATAAAATAGAATCTTTAACTTCAAATTGACCTCGTATTTGACCGACGACAAGCTGAGAATCAGTAAAGACTTTAAGCTTTTTAACATTGAGCTCTTTAGTCATCTCAAGTCCCACAATTAATGCTTCATATTTTGCTCTATTATTTGAGGTATCAAAATTGAATCTCAAAGCATGTTCAGTAATAATGCCTTTTGGGCTAGCTAGAATCAAACCAAGCTCCACTTCCTCTTGAATAAGAAGCTCCATCAACATGCAATACCCAGAAAGAGTCTGTACTGGCATTTTGAAAGCTTTTTAAGATAGGTTCCTCATCGGGTATAAAGCATTTAATAATAAAATCGGCTAGCACTTGAGCTTTTAATGGAGATCGAGGGCAATAATAAATATCAAATTCACTCAATTCAATAGCCCATTTAGCAATCTAACCTAAAGTATCAAGCTGTTGAAGAATAGATTTTAGAGGTTGATCAATCAAAACTATGATAGAATGAGCTTGGAAATAAGATCGGAGCCATCTTGCCAATGTAACAAGAGTATAGATCATCTTTTTGATTTTAGAATATCGAGTTTCAGTAACTCAAAGTAATTTTTTTGTATAATAAATTGGTCTCTATATTCCTGCATCACTTTGGACCAAAATCGAAGTAACAGTGTTAGTCGAAATAGATAAATACATGAATAATTTTTTATCTTCTACCAGCTTTGACAGCAATGGAGTGGACCCAAGATACTTCTTGGATGATCGAAAGTAGCTTGGCATTCATTTGATCAAGTGAAATCTTTAATACGCCTAAAAATTTTGAAGAAAGAAAGATATTTTTTGGCTGATCTAGAGATAAATTGGCTGAGGAAAGCTACTCGTCCAGTGAGCTGTTGAACTTTTTTGACTGAGCTCGAATGCTTCATCTCGAGTAAAGCCTGGATTTTTTCAGGATTAGCTTTGATTCTTCTTTGAGTCAAAAGAAAATTCAAAAATTTTTTCAAAGTCACTTCGGAAAATAATGATTGATCGCACAAACTGACATAAGGTTGTCCTGCTGTAGGATTTATCCCTTACAGTAAAAAGATTATCTTAGCTTGTGTTGATCTTTGATAAATCTAATTTTATGTCATGCATGTGATGTTTATGATCTGATTTAGATGTGATCTAAAGTTATAATCAGATCTGATATAATTTAGATTAGATCTAAATTCATGCATATATGATATGTGATTAGATTAGATGATCCGATTAGCAAGTACTTGGATTGGGTTGATCACTAGGCCATCCGATCATAAGAGCAAGAAGGATTTAAAGGTCCTCTCTTTTCATTCGATGGGGTGCTCTTATGATGTGTAGGGGTGCCATGTGATTAGATCCCATGAAGAAGAATGCGAAAGAAAAAACTTATTTTTCTACAAAATTCTAGATCTTGAAATTCTAGGTTTGTTGTATGTGATACAAAGTTATATGAAATGTAAGATATCTAATTTATGTGATTAAAATTATTTTAATCATAAAAAAATAAAATCTTGAATCATAAAAAGTTTTAGATATGATCTAAAAGTATTAAGATTGATTTTTTTTTAGTGTTACGCAAGAATTTTTAGATCTGAAACTCCTTGAATCGTGCTCGTACAATTACTGAGCCGATCCAGTTTTGAACTGAGTTGACCCAGTCTCCTTGTGTAGCTGGCTCAATAGTGATTGAGTCGATCCAGTTTCAGAGTAGAAAATCTTTGTATAAAATTTATTGTAAATTGTTTACAAAATGAAAGGATAAAATTATTTCAAACCATAACCTTAACCATGTTGATGCAAAACTTAATTGAGAATTAAGTGTTGAGTTGATTAGATTTAGAATTATGATTTGAGATCTAATGACATTACATAAAATATGGGGTATGGGTTAGCTCAAATCAAATCCTCTTAATTAAGTTAGACCTAAGGTTAGAATCAAAAAGTTAATAGACTAACTAGAAAAATTGATTAAATCTAACTAAATATTGAATTAGATTAAATCAAGATTTCTCTAGAATCAATACAATAGTTGTAGATGGTCAAGTCCATATCTTTGATTAGACCAAATGGACCTTGATTATGGCTCAATGGTTGAATCCGAATTATTAGGTTAGTCAAATCAAAACTAATTAACCAATTAGTGTCTAAGATAAGTTTGGCATTTCGATCGATGATTTTTAATTGGGAGTGACTTACCTGGTCATTTCAATGGTGTCTCAGGCAAGCTTAGCAAACCCTCCCACCGATCTCATTTATCGGGCCAATTTGATGAATTATATCTTGATTAGATTGTTAAGTGATTTAAGTTGACCCATGCCATTAAGGTTGATCAGTGTGACTGATCTAGATACCATTTCAACTACTATGACCTTGATCCAATTCAATGACTTGGTGAAGTCAATGGAAGGATTGTGGTTTACTTGTTGATCTCTTCTTATCTCTTCTCTAAACTGATTCTTAAATCTTCTAAATTATTAGATCCATAAAATGAGCTAGTTATGAGGATAACTAGATCATAGCCTTCCATTAAGATAAATGATAATGGATCAATTATTTCTGATTGACATTGCAGGTGCCATCCGTCTGGTGTTTTCTCTGAATGATGGAATTGTCATTCATCATATGATGACTCTATTATACTATCTGATGATGGTTGGATTGACCGAGCCATCCTCAAATCTGATCATTCATTAGTTAGAAACACTGAGTAGGTTCATGTTAATGGTTTGACCTAACCAAAACTTTCAGTGGAGGCCCATCACCTACTGAAATAAAATTTAAGATAAAATTAATTACTAAAAATTATTTAAAAAAATAATTGATTAAGAATCTACCCATAGATACATATGGGTTGATCGAGCTATCCTCAGACTTGTATGCAGTCTGTGTGGATTCTAGTACCTGCTAAAGAATTAAGGTAATTCTTTGGATTGGAGATAGAGGCTACCAATTCGACTAAAATAGTGGGAGAATCTTTAGACTAAAGTTCAAGTCTTTAGACTTAATCAATTCATAAACATAGAGGTCTTGTGTTTTTTTCAGTTATGGCTAGATGTACGTGGCTCCATTCATTGTTTGACAGTGACTAATTTATAGGATCCAGCTTCGATAATTGGTATCAAAAGTTGTGAATAGTTCTAGAGTATGAATGGATCCTACATATGATTATGGATCCAACACCTGAAGTTCTCACATCCAACACATATGATGCGATCAAAGGCACTTATCAGAAGTAGCCAAATGATCATATCACCGTGTGGTGTTATTGAGAGTAGTAAAAAATACGAATTTAGTTGTAAATTCAATGATGCTCAGTGAATTTTTTTTTTTTAAATATTGAAGGAGTTCTTTCGTACTTCTGAAGATGTATCTTCAGTGTGGCAATAATTCTTTGAGAAAAAAAAAAAATACAAAAGAGTCGTGCTTGGGCTAATGAGCCCGAACTATAAAAGAGTCTAAGATTAACCTAGTCTGGCAGAGTCTCTTGATCCGAACAAGCAAAGGAAGTGAAATTAGCAAAGGATTGCTGAATAAGATACTTATATGATAATACCTTGTGATTTCTCTATCCGTGGTACTACTACCTGGGTATTGAATATCAAAAATCTATGTAAATTATTGTAATGACTTCAGAATAATAGAAAGTTTGAAAATAATAAGAGGTTCCTAAATATTGAAAATGAAAGTTATATTCCAATCATAGTTTTAGGAATTGTAGAGCCTATTTTCAATTCTAAGGATGTCATTTTAGTGATTGTCATTATTGTCTAATGATTTTGTGATATCATTATGAATGATGTCAAAATCATATGGACAACTAAGAAATGATATTTATGAATAGTCACAGCCTGTTAGTGTAATGTACACAATAAACAAATCCTAGAGTAGATAATGTCATAGAAGCCTATCTTTGACAGTTTAGGCTCAGTCATTAAACAAGAATAGGATCAATAGGATAATTCTTAAAGTCAATGATTATGAATCATTGTCAACCTGCCAATCCTATTTCCTTAATAAAATGACCAAGTCATCTTTTATTGAAAAAGATGAACGAACTAATGATGTTCTGAATCTGATATATACTGATGTATTGGATCTACGAACATATTTATCATAAATTTAGATTATTTAAAATATTTAAATAATTTTATAATAAGATAAAGAAACAAACTTGAAAGAACATTGAAACTCTTTGGTCAGATCAAAGAGGAGAATGCCCTTCCGGTGAGTTTTTTGACATATCTAGAAGAGAATAAGGATTCTCTCTTATTGAAATTGACTTTGTTAGACATAGTTCAATCCATGATGGGATTTAAAAATTTGCCAGTCTTCTTTTAAGGTTATGCTCTTAAGACTGATTGTTATGTTTTGAACTAGATTCCAAACTAATCAATCGCAATGACTCCATATGAGATATGGACTAGGCGTAAGCCGATACTTTCTTACCTTAAGATTTGAAAGTGTTTGTTTTATATCAAACAATTGTAGACTAATTAAGTTGGATCCTGGTCCTATATATATTATTTTGTGGGATAACCTTAAAGAATCTAGGGGATATAACTTCTACCATGCTAAAGAACAAGAGTTGTTCGATATTCTTTTCAGAAAAAAGAGTACCTTGGTCAAGGTACTATGCTTTTAATGTAAAATTTATGAAATTCGATAGGTAGAAGAACCGGCATAATCTAGTTAATCCATAAAATCAAATTTGATTAGATTAAATCCAGAACCCTTTGTAGAGGCACCATTAAGGAGATCTAGTAGAGTACCATATCCATTGGATAGATACTTCGGCATCTAGTTTTGGGATGTGATCTTGTTGAATTGGATGAGAACAACAAGGATTTGATCACCTACATGGATGCCATGCAGAGGTTCGACTCCGAATAATGGCTTGGAGCCATAGGTCCGAAATGGAGTCCATGAAGGTCAATGATGTATGGACATTTGTTGATTCACTTGAAGGGTAAAACCCATAGAGTGTAAGTAGATCTTCAATAGGATCAAAGTAGTATAGACGAGAAGGTGGAGACCTAAAAAGCTCATCTGATTGCCTAAGAATATTGTCAACATTATGGTATTGATCATAACAAGATATTTTCTCTTGTGGCAGTGCTAAATATTTTGGAGCTGAAATATGTATTTTGATAAGTAATCAAAATGCATGACTTCGCTGAGAACGAAGAAGAATCCTGCAAATACAAATGGGTTAATAGTTCTATGAGTGTATTTCTTTTTTGTATGTGAATGAAATTTTCTTAATTGAGAATGATATTTCTTATATTACAGGGAATAAAGGTCTCACTGTTATTATAGTTCTCCATAAAAGACTTTGAGAAAAGCATCTCTCATCCTAGGGATGAAGTTCTATAGAGATAGATCTAAGAAGCTGCTTAAGTTTTTCCAGTCCAACATACATAGGGTGTTTATGAATAAAATTTGTTCTATCATTACACCATATATAAGACTGGATATGGTATACTCACTAGGGTAGTGAGTGGATATTTGCAAGATCTGGATGAGAATCACTGGAAGGTCATCCTTAAGTATTTGAGAAATACTAAGGATCGATGACTCGGTTATGAAGAATTTGACTTAAAACATGTGGAGTATGACTTTAATTTTTAGTTAGACATAATAATAGCAAGAACGTGTCAGAATATATTCTTATTCTAAATAATGGAGAAGTTTGCTGGAATGGTTATAAGCAGAGCAATATAGTCAAATTCAAATTGCGAGACAGAATGTATTGCAGCATTCGATGCTTGTAAGAAAGCTATGTGATTGTATAGATTCCCTGACAAGCTAGGAGTGGCACCCTCCAATAATGGTCCTATTGTATTGTACAACATCGGAGCCATAGCTCATGCCAAAGAGACGAAGTCCCATTAGCTTACCAGGCATTCTACATCACTACCACCTTATTCAAAAAAATCTGTTAAGGTGACGTCAATCTTTAGAAGATTGTTAGAAAGGAGAATGTGACCAATTCATTTTACTAAAGCCTCGGTATCTAGGAGTTCTGAGATGATAAATCAAAGATGGGTATGTGATACTATACTGATTGGCTTTAGTCCAAATGGGAGTTGTTGGGAATTATGTCCTAAAGCCAATCGTTTGATAATTGTGCTAATTATACATGTATATGAATTGATAAATAATAAAAATTATTTGATATTTTTTATCATAAGGATATATCTTCTAACAAACTCCTATGTTGTGATGAAGTTCTTAGGACTACTTTGATCGATAAAGGAGGATTTATCGCATAGTCCTTAAATTGGTTCGCGATCAAACGATACGCTATTACTAGGACGATAGCGATATCAAGTGTAGGTCATTATGTGCCATATGCATTGATTATCCTCATAATCAAATAGTATGGAGATACTGGTATGGCATGCAGGTGAGATGTAGGAGTACATCGTCACTGAACGTGACCAACTATGGAGCACTCTGCTGTCAAGGATAGCTCGTGAAGGGTATGGGTATAAGTGTCTCTCCGATCTGAGATCACCATGGTGACTTACAAACAACTCACTGTACTTTGATGTCAGACTAACTAAGTTTCTAATTCAGTAATGAAAGATTTTTACATACAGTCAAATACTTATCAAGTCGGTGCATGAGTTAATATGGGATTGACCCCTCCAAATTAGTAGGAGATATGCATCAGTGTATTTCAATTTAGCAAAACCTGAGCTCGGATAATCCATGTGATGAATTTGAAAAAGATTGAAATACAATGTGGATGACTTATCTAGGATTGATAGTTAAATCTTAGAATATTCTCGAGCATTAAGATCAAAAGAATGAATTATACGGTAACCATATGCCAATAGGTTCTTAAATATTGCTTCGCTATCATTCGACCTATCCGGACGTCGGGTCATCATTGTTAGATGGTTACATCGATTGGTTCAGAAAGATATTTCTGTGCTACTGACTTAGAAGTTTCTGACTGATCATGTGACTGATCAACGATTGAGAATCATTCAAGGGCTTAATCATCAATTTGATTGATGATTAACCTTATGCAAAATTTATAATAAATTAATTTATCAAATATTAATAAATTAATAAAAAATTAATTAGTAATTATATTACTGATTACCTCAATTTAATTGAGTAAAGAGGATTAAATAAAATCTAATTGCATTGGATTCAATTAGGTTTGACTCGATTAGGTTATGGGATGATCTAATCACTAAGGGAGAATTGTTCCTAATTTGATCAGAACTTTGGTTCAATTAATTTTTAATTTGATTAAAATTTGATTAAAAATTTATGAACCTAATTAGATTAAATTTTATATATTTTATTTGATCTAAACTAGATATGATTTGGTTTGGATTCAAATAAGAAAATTAAGAGTCCTTAGTGGAATAGGACTCTTCTCCCTGCACCAACTCAGATTGCACGTCATATATCTTCACACACAAAATTATTTTGTATAAAATTTTTTCATACTAAAGATTTTATTCCCTTATCTATCTCACATCCAAATTTAATTTGATTTTAATAAAAAAAATTTTAAAATTAGATTTCAAAATGTTCCTTATCTAGATAATCTGTTCTCATCTAGATCAACCTCTCCATGCCAATAAATTTATTTCTCCTTATATGTGCAATATTTTGAGGAGATTTTTTGTTAGAGATTAGTTGGAGAATTGATTTACCATAAAAAAATATGAGAAGGGGTGTTCCATATTTGTCTGGCATATTTTTGAATATAGAATTATGAAGGGAGGTAGAATCCTATAAGAGTCCAGGATCATTAAGACTCTTCACCCCACCTCTTTATATGCCTATAAAAGGGGCTTTTATGGTTTATTTTATATGTGCAAGATACCAGAAGAGAGTTCTTCACATGGTAAAAGTTTGGGTATAGTTCATGATGTAAAAAATAGAGAGGAGGGTCCTCTCTCTTGGGGTGTGCGCAAAAATTTAAATTTCAGATTTTTGGTTCTAACGGTTTGGGAGGAGGAAATAAATTAAAAAAAAATTATTTTCTTCTTCATCTTTCTTTTACCTCTTCATCTCCTCTAGAAGTCCATCTTCAACTTCTGAAAAGGTTTGAGAGATTTAAAGAAAGGATCCAGATCAGCTAAGAAAAAAATCTTCGCGCGAGCTAGCACTCTCTAAAAGACTGATTAGATCAGGGCTTCGAGAGGATTTTTCGTAAGGTCGGATGTATATGCGGCTGAAAGCAACTAGCAAAAATTGTCTCCACCATATCTCTCAATAGTGGAGATCATCAACCCATGATCAGGTATGGAGTTCTGAACTCAAATTAGAAGTAGATGTGATCTATTGCTCATATACATGCATGCTGATTTTACCTTTGGATTATTTCAGATTTTATATACAACATAACATGTCATAGATCTTAGAGTAGGTTGATTTAATAATTAGATCATATGCATGATAGATTAATTTGATTAATCTAATTATCTTTTACTAAATTTTTTTAAAAAAATTTCGAAATACTTGCATGAAATCGCCTACGCATCCTAACAGTGGTATCAGAGCCTAGATTCTATATGACATGATTCATGTACATATTAAATTTAAAATTTAATTTTATTTAAATTTTATATATGATATTTTGATCTAAATTTAATTAATGGTTGATCGCACAAACTGACATAAGGTTGTCCTGCTGTAGGGTTTACCCCTTACAGTAAAAGGATTGTCCTAATTTGTACTGATTTTTGATAAAATCTGATTTTATATCATGCATGTGATGTTTATGATCTGATTTAGATGTGATCTAAAGTTATAATCAGATCTGATATAATTTAGATTAGATCTAAATTCATGCATATATGATACGTGATTAGATTAGATGATCCAATTAGCAAGTACTTGGATTGGGTTGATTACCAGGCCATTCGGTCATAGGAGCAAGAAGGGTTTAAAGGCTCTCTCTTTCCATTCGATGGGGTACTCTTCTGACATGTAGGAGTGCCATGTGATTAGATCCCATGAAGAAGAATGCGAAAGAAAAAATTTATTTTTCCTGCAAAATTCTAGATCTTGAAATCCTAGGTTTGTTCTATGTCATACATAGTTGTATGAAATGTTAGACATCTAATCTATGTGATTAAAATTATTTTAATCATGAAAAAATAAAATTTTAAATCATAAAAAAATTTTAGATATGATCTAAAAGTATTATGATTGATTTTATTTTAGTGTTATGCAAGAATTTTTAGATCTGAAACTTCTTGAATCGTGCTCGCACAATTACTGAGCCGATCCAGTTTTGAACTAAATCGATCCAGTCTCCTTGTGTAGCTGGCTCAATAGTGATTGAGTTGATCCAATTTTAGAATAAAAAATTTTTGCATAAAATTTATTGTAAATTATTTACAAAATAAAAGGATGAAATTATTTCAAAGCATAACCTTAATCATGTTGATGCAAAACTTAATTGAGAATTAAGTATTGAGTTGATTAGATCTAAATTATGATTTGAGATCTAATGATATTACGTAAAATATGGGTATGGGTTAGCTCAAATCAAGTCCTCTTAATTGGATTAGACCTAAGGTTAGAATTAAAAAGTTAATGGACTAATTAGAGAAATTGATTAAATCTAACCAAATATCAAATTAGATTAAATCAAGATTTCTCTAGAACCAATATAATAGTTATAAATGGTCAAGTCTATATCTTTGATTAAACTAAATAGACTTTGATTGTGGCTCAGTGGTTGAACCTGAATCATTAGGTTGGTCAAATCGAAACTAATTAACTAATTGATGTTTAAGATAAGTTTGGTATTTCGATCGGTGGTTTTTAATTAGGAGTGGCTTACCTGATCATTTTGATGGTGTCTAAGACAAGCTTAGCAGACCCTCCCATCGATCTCACTTATCTGGCCAATTTGATGAATTATATCTTGATTAGACTGCTAAGTGATTCGAGTTGATCTATATCATTAAGTTTGATCAGTGTGACTAATCTAGGTGCCATTTCAACTAGTATGACCCTGATCTAATTCAATGACTTGATGAAATCAGTGGGAGGATTATGGTTTACTAGTTGATCTCTTCTCATCTCTTCTCTAAACTGATTTTTAAATCTTCTAAATTATTCGGTCCATAAAATTAGCTAGTTATGGGGATAAGTAGATCATAGCCTCTCATTAAGGTGAATGATAATGGGTTCATTATTTCTGATTGACATTGCAGACGCTATCCGTCTGAATTTTCTCTGAATGATGGAATTATCATTTATCATATGATGACTCTATTGTACTATCTGATGATAGTTGGGTTGATCGAGCCATCCTCGAGCCTGATCATTCGTTAGTTAGAAATACTGAGTAGGTTCATGTTAATGGTTTCACCTAACCAAAACTTTCAGTGGAGGCCCATCGCCTACTGAAATAAAATCTGAGATAAAATTAATTACTAAAAATTATTTAAAAAAATAATTGGTTGAGAATCTACCCATAGATGCATATGGGTTGATCGAGCCATCTTCGGGCTTGTATGCAGTCTGTGTGGATTTTAGTATCCTTTAAGAAATTAAAGTAATTCTTCAGATTAGAGGTAGAAGTTACCAATTTGACTAAAATAGTGGAAGAACTTTTAAACTAAAATTCAAGTCTTTAAGCTCAATCAATTCATAAATATAGAGGTCTTGTATTTTTCTTTCAGTTATGGTTAGATGTATGTTGCTTCATTTACTATTCGATGGTGGCTAATTTATAGGATCCAACTTCGATAATTGGTATCGGAAGTTGTAAATAGTTCTAGAGCATGAATGGATCCTAAATATGATAATAGATCTAGCACCTGAAGTTTCCACATCCAACACATATGATGCGATCAAAGACACTTATCAAAAGTGCCAAATGATCATATCACCATGTGGTGTTTTTGAGAGCAGCGAAAAATATGAATTTAGTTATAAATTCGATGATGCTCAGTGGAAAAAATCCTTCAAATGTTGAAGGAGTTCATTTTGCACCTTTGAAGATGTATCTTCAGTGAGGTAATAATTCTTTGAGAAAGAAAAAAAAAAGTGGTGCAAAAGAGTCGTGCTTGGGCTAATGAGTTTGAACTGATAAAAGAGTCTAAGGTTAATCTAGTCTGACAGAGTCTCTTGATCTGAACAGGCTAAGGAAGAAAATTAGTAAAGAATTGTTGAACAAGGTACTTATATGATAACACCTTATGATTTTTCTATCTATGACCCTACTACCTGGGTATTGGATATCAGAAGTCAATGCAAATTATTGCAATGACTTCAGGTTAGTAGAAAGATTGAAAATAATAAGAGATTTCTGAACATTGAGATGGAAGTTATGTTCCAATCTTGATTTTAGGAATCGTCGAATCTATTTTCAATTCTAAGAATATCATTTTAGTGATTATCACTATTGTCTAATATTTTGTGATATCATTATGAATGATGTCAAAATCATGTGGACAACTGAGAAATGATATTTATGAATAGTCATAATCTGTTAGTGTATTGTACACAATCAAATAAACTCCTTAAAATAGATAATGTCATGAAAGCCTACCTTTGGCAATTTAAGCTCAGTTATACAAATAAGAATAAGATCAACAGAAGATAATTCTTGAGGTCAATGATTGTGAATCATTGTCAAGCTATCAATCCTATCTCTTTAGTAAGATGACCAAGTCACTTTTTGCTTGAAAAGGTGAACAAGCAATAATGTTTTAAATCTGATACATACTGATGTATTGGATCTACAAATATATTTGCCATAAATTTAATTATTTAAAATATTTAAATAATTTATAATAAGGTAGAAAATAAACTGAAAGAGCATTAAAACTCTTCGGTCAGATCAAAGAGGAGAATGCCCTTTCGATGAGTTTTTTGACATATCTAAAGAGAATAGGATTCTCTCTTATTGGAATCGACTTTGTTAGATATAGTTCAATCTATGATGGGTTTATAAATCTGTTAGTTTTCTTTTAGGTTATGCTCTTAAGACTGTTTGTTATTTTGAATGGATTCCAAATTAATCAGTTGCAAAGACTCCATATGAGATATAGACTAGGCATAGGCGATACTTTCTACCTTGAAGTTTGGAGTGTTTGTTTTATGTCAAGCATTTGCAGACAGATTAGCTTGGATCTTGATCCATATATATATATATATTTTATAAGATATTCCAAAAGAATCTAGGGGATATAACTTCTACCATGCTAAAGAATAAGAGTTGTTTAGCATTCCTTTCAGAAAAAGGAGTACCTTGGTGAAGGTATGATGTTTAATGTGAAATTTATGAAGTTCGATAGATAGAAAAACTGACACAATCTAGTGAACCTAGAAATCAATTTGATCAGATCAAATCTGGAACCCATTGTAGAGGCACCATTAAGGAGATTGGGTAGACTACCGCATCCGTTGGATAGATACTTCGGTATCTAGATTCTGAAATGTGATCCTATTGAACTGATGAGAACAACAAAAATTTGATCACCTACTGGATGCCATACAGAGGTTTGACTCCAATTAATAGCTTGGAGCCATAGGTCGAAATGGAGTCCATGAAGGTCAACGGTGTATGGACACTATTGATCCACTTGAAGGAGTAAAACCTATAGAGGTAAGTGGATCTCCAATAGGATTAGAGTAGCAAGACAAGAAGTGGAGACCTACAAAGCTCATCTAGTTGTCTAAGAATATTGTCAATATTATGGTATTGACCATAGCAAGATATTTTTCTTGTGGCAATGCTAAATATTTAGAGTTGGAACATGCATTTTGATAAGTGATCAAAATGCTTGGCTTCGTTGAGAATGAAGAACCCTGCAAATAAAATAGATTAATAGTTCTATGAGTGTATTTCTTATCTTATATGTGAATAAAATTTTTTTAATCAAAAATTACATTCCTTACATTATGGGAATAAAGGTTTCGCTATTATCATACTTTCCATAAAGGACTTAGGAAAAGCATTTCTCATCTAGGATGAGATCTATAGAGATAGATCTAAGAGGCTGCTTAAGTTTTTCAGTCCAACATACATAGGGTGTTTTGAATAGAATTTATTTATCATTACATATGTATGAGACGAATATGGTATACTCACTAGGATAGTGAGTGGATACTTGCAAGATCTGGGTGAGAATCACTGGAAGTCATCCTTAAGTATTTGAGAAATACTAAGATCGATGACTTGATTATGGAGAATCTGACTTAAACTTATGGAGTATGACTTCAGTTTTCAGTTGGACATAATAATAGTAAGAATGTGTCGGAATGTATCCTTATCTTAAATAATGGAGCAATTGTTAGAAAGGTTCCACGCAGAAAAATATAACCAAATTCAAATTGCGAGGTAGAATGTATTGCGGCATTCGATGCTTGCAAGGAACTATGTGATTGTACAGGTTCACTGGCAAGCTAGGAGTGGCACCCTCCGATGATGCTCTGCTGTATTGTACAGTACGGAGTCATAGCTCATGCCAAGAGCCGAAGTCCCATTAGCTTACTAGGCATTTTACATCGCTACCACTTATTTAGAAAATCTGTTAAGGTGACGTCAATCCTTAGAAGATCGATGGAAAGAAAACTTGACCAACCCATTTACTAAAGCCTTATATTTAGGAGTTCTGAGATGATAAATCGAAGATAGGTATATGATACTATATTGATTGACTTTAGTCCAAGTGGGAGTTGATGGAAATTATATACTAAAGTCAATCATTTGACGATTGTGTTAATTATAAATATATATGAATTGATAAATAATAAAATTATTTGATATATTTCATCACAAGGATACATTTTTAACGAACTCTCATATTGTGATGAAGTCTTAGGACTACTTTGATCGATAAAAGAGGATTTATCGCATAGTCCTTAAATTGGTTCGCGACCAAACGATACACTATTACTAGGAGATAGTGATATTAAATGTAAGTCGTTGTATGCGATATGCGTTGGTTGTCTTATAACTAAATGGTATGGAGATACTGGTATGGCATGCAGGTGAGATGTAGGAGTATATCATCACTGAACGTGACCAACTGCGGAGTACTCTGCTGTCAAAGGGAGCTCACGAAGGTATGGGTATAAGTGTCCTTTCGATCTGAGATCACCACAGTTCCTTACTAGTAACTCAATATATTTTACTATCAAACTAACTGAGTTTCTAATTCAGTGATGGAAGATTTTTGGGTATGGTCAAGTACTTGTCAATCAGTGCGTGAGTCAAGATGGGATTGATCTCTCCGAATTAGTAGGAGATATGCATCAGTGTATTTTAATTTAGCAAAATCTAGGCTCGGATAATCCATGTGATGGATTTGAAAAAGATTAAAATATAATGTGATGACTTATTAAGGATTGACAGTTAAATCTTAGACATCCTCAAGCATTAAGGTCAAATGGATGAATTATACGGTAACCATATGCAATAGGTTCTTAATGTTGCTTCACCATCATTCGATCTATTCGGACGTCGGGTCATCATTGCTAGATGGTTACATTGATTGATTCAGAAAGATATTTCTGTGCTACCAACTTAGGTTCGAACCTATAGGGTCACACTCAAAAGAAGTTTCTGACTGATCATGTGGCTGATCAACGATTGAGAATCATTTAAGGCTTAATCGTCAATTTGATTAATGATTAATCTTATGCAAAAATTATAATAAATTAATTCATCAAGTGTTAATGAATTAATAGAAGATTAATTAGTAATGAGATTATTGATTAGCTTAATTTTATTGAGTAAAGAAGATTAAATAAAATCTAATTGAATTGGATTCAATTAGATTTGATCCGATTATGTTATGAGATGATCTAATCGCTAAAGGAGAATTATCCTAATTTGATCAGACTTTGGTTCAATCAATTTTTAATTTGATTAAAATTTATGAATCTAATTAGATTAGATTTTATATATTTATTTGGACTAAATCAGATGTGATTTGGTTTGGATTCAAATAAGAAATTAGGAGTCCTTATTGAAATAGGACTCTTCTCCCTGCACCAACCCAGATTGCATGCCATATATCTCCACACACAAAATTATTTTGTGTGAAATTTTTTCACACCAAAGATTTTTTTCCCTTATCTATCTCACATCTAAATTTAATTTGATTTTGATAAAAGAAAGGTTCTAAAATTAGATTTTAAAATATTCCTTATCAGAGAATCTGTTATCATCTAGATCAATCTCTCTATGCCAATAAATTTATTTCTCCTTATATGTGTGACATTTTGAGAAGATTTTTTGTGAAAGATTAGTTAGAGAACTGATTTATCATAAAAAAATATGGGAAGAGGCATCCCATATTTGTTTGGTATATTTTTGAACATAGAATTATGAAGGGAGGCAGAATCCTATAAGAGTCCAGGATCATTAGGACTCTTCACCCCACCTCCTTACATGCCTGTAAAAGGAGCTTTTATATTTTTTTTTTATGTGTGCAAGATACCAGAAGAGAGTTCTTCACGTGGTAGAAGTTTGGATATGATTCATGGTATAGAAAATAGAGAGAAAGGTCCTCTCTCTTGGGGTGTGTGCAAAAATTTAAATTTTAGATTTTTGGTTCTAAGATTTGGAAGGAGGAAATAAATTAAAAAAGAATTATTTTCTTCTCTATTTTTTTTTACCTTTTCATCTCCTCTAGAAGTCCATCTTTAATCTCTGAAAAGATTTTAAAGATTTGAAGAAAGAATCTAGATTAGTCAAGAAGAAGGTCTTCGCATGAGCTAGCACTCCCGAGAAGACCGATCAGATCGGAGCTTCAAGTGAATTTCTTATAGGGAACAGACGCATGTGCAACTGTGAGCAACCAGTAAAAATCTTCTCCACCATATCTCTCAGCAGTGGAGATTATCGATCTATGATCAGTATGGAGTTCTGAATTCAGATTACAAGTAGATATGATCTATTACTCATATGCATGCATGCTGATTTTATCTTCAGATTATTTCAATTTTATATATAACATAACATGTCATAGATCCTAGAGTAGGTTGATTTGATGATTAGATCATATGTATGATAGATTAATTTGATTAATCTAATTATCTTCTACTATAATTTTTTTTAAAAAAATTTGAAATACATGCATGAAATCGCCTACGCATCCTAACACCTGCATCACTTCAGACCAAAATCGAACAACAGTATTAGTCAAAATAGATAAATACATGAATAATTTTCATCTTCCACCAGCTTTGACAGCAATGGAGCGGACCCAAGATACTTCTTGAGGTGATCGAAAGTAGCTTGGCATTCGTTCGATCAAGTGAAATCTTTAATATGTTTAAAAATTTTGAAGAAAGAAAGATATTTTTTGGCTGATCTAGAGATAAATTAGTTGAGGGAAGCTACTCGTCCAGTGAGCTGTTGAACTTTTTGGACAGAGCTCGGATGCTTCATCTCGAGTAAAGCCTGAATTTTTTCAGGATTAGCTTTTATTCCTCTTTGAGTCATAAGAATATTTAATTTTTTTTAAAGTCACTTTGAAAGCATATTTGTTGGGGTTGAGCTTCATTTGATATTTACGAAGTTCACCAAAGGCTTCCTCTAGATAGATAATATGTCGATTTACTTCAATTCTTTTCACTAGCATATCATCAATATAGACTTTCACATTACAATCAATTTTTTGCTTGAAGATCTTGCTCACCAGACATTGGTACGTAGCACCTACATTTTCAAGACTAAGAGGCATCATTTATAACAGTACAAATATTTTTTAATGATAAAGATTGTACTTTCTTCATCCTTAAGTGCCATTTTGATCTGATTGTATCCAGAGAAAGCATCCATAAAATTTAGTGTTATCCTATGATTGATTCTAATGATTCTAAAATTTTGAGTGATTATGATACTAATCATGTATTCATGAGTGAATGTAAAATTTTTAAGTGCTAAAAATGAAAAAATTATCCATAAAAAAAATCTCCTTAAAAGAAGCTAAGTTAAGAAAAAGAATAGATCTAAATGTCTAAATAAAATGCAAATGAGAAATTTTTGGAAGCCTATATGTTGTGAAAGACCATAAAAATCAAGGTAGAAGAAGCCTTCAAAAATTGAAGTTAAAAAGTCACTCATGTAGAAAAATATGTAAAAATTTTAGTGGACTGTCATATGAGTCGACTCAAATTTTATCTGAATTAACTCAAGCTAAAAAATAGAAGAAAAAAGAGTTTTGGTATGCTAAAATTTCAATCGGCACGTACTCGAGTCGACTCGAGTGTCATTCGAGCCGACTCAAAGGTAAAAGGATAGAAAATCCGAGTAGACTCACAGAAATTCGAACGGACTCACATAATTCGAGCGGACCTTCGAGTTGACTCGAATATGCAAGCTAAAGTTCTCAAAAAAAGATAGAAAATTATATTTTTAGAAAAAAGCTTGAGCGGACTTGCAGACAGCTCGAGTCGACTCAAATCCTATCTAAGTTGACTTGAAGTCCGATGGCTAATTCTGCAAAATTTTTTGAAGTGTATAGAATTATTTCTAATGGTTAGTTTTTATTTTCAAATGGCTAGAAATGACTATTTTGGCTTCTAAAAAAGATTTAAAAGCTTCCAAATTTAATGAAGAGCTAAGAGAAGAAGATTAAAAAGGTAGGACATATTAGTTTATGTGAGCATCATTGAATATTATTGAAAAAAAAAAGAGAGAAAGTTGTGCACAAATTTTAGCAAGCTTTTAAGAGCAACCTTCTCCAACATTTTTTACATCTACTCAAGCATCATTTGAAGAAAAGTCACATCTCAAAGTGCAATCCTTCAACTTCTACTTTAGGCTTCAAAGAGTTCATCTTTTGTATTTTATTTTATTCTAAAATTTCATATTTATTTTTTATTTTCTTTACAAGTTTCTTTAGAGGAAAGAAATTTGGGGATTAGACTTATCCAAGCCAGAAATTGGACTTATTAAGTTTTGGTTGATGAGTCGTAAAACCAACTAATTGATTGTGAATTTAAAAAATAATTGATGTATAGATTTTAGTTGGTGAGTCCGTAAAATCAACTAGATTGATTGTGAGTCCAAAAAATAATCGGTGTATAGATTGTGGTTGGTGATCCTAAAAAACCAACTATGTTTTTTATGATCCCAGATAAAACAAATGCACTATAGTCAGATTGATTATAG
The DNA here is from genome assembly GCF_000442705.2 of Elaeis guineensis. Classification (NCBI taxonomy): domain Eukaryota; kingdom Viridiplantae; phylum Streptophyta; class Magnoliopsida; order Arecales; family Arecaceae; genus Elaeis; species Elaeis guineensis. The sequence goes on from NC_026003.2 coordinate 102,932,770, forward strand.
TAGAATTTTTAAGGGCTCTTGAGGAGTGGATGTAGGTGCGGAGTTGCATTGAACCACTATAAATTTTTGTGTGGTTGAGTTATGCCTTTCATACTTGCCTTGCTTTACTTTTAATTCTTACTTTATATTTTTACTTACTTTTGTTATTTTAATTCTGCTGCAATACAATTGCACATCCTACATTCATTTAAGATAGCTTAAATTGAAGCACACATTTTTTAGATTGTTATTTTTTTAGATTAATTTTTTTATATTTATAAAATTTTTTTGTAAAGTAAATATTTTTATCGTAAATAATTTTATTTATCATGTAAAAATATTTTATATAAATAAAAATTATTTATAATAAAAAAAATTTTCATCATAAATAAAAAGTATTTATAATAACATTAACTTTGCATCATAAATATTAATTATTTGTGATAAAAAAATTTATGTCTCAAATAATTGATGAAAATAAAAAAATTTAAAAAAATAAATTACAGATCATTTATGATGTAAATATTTTGTGTGTAAATAATGATTATTTATGATGCAAAATTGATTTTCATTGTAAAATTTTGATTATTTGTAATGTAAAATTTTATGATAAATAATTGATAAAAATCAAAATTTTTTTAAAAATAAATAGCAGATCATTTGTGACAAATTTTTTTGCATCGCAAATAATTATTATTTAAGACACAAAATTCTTTTTGCATCGCAAATATTCTATTATTTGTGATGTAAAGTTCCATTGCAAATAATCGATGAAAATAAAAATTTAAAAAATAAATAATAGATTATTTATGATAAAAATATTATATCATAAATAATTCAATATTTATGATGTAAAATAAATTTTCATCATAAATATTTGGCTATTTATGTTGCAAATTTCCATCATAAATAATCATTAAAAATTAAAAATAAAAAAAATAATAGCAAAAGATTTGTGATGAAAATATTTTATAAATTTAAAAAATAATTTGAGTATTTTATGATCGATTTTTATCATATTTTTTTTAACATTTTATAACCAAAAAATCGATCGTAAATATATTTTCAATCGAATATATTTTTTTATTTTTTTAAATATGATATAATTTTAAAATTTAAAATTTATCTTATAATTTATTATCTAAATAATTATCGTTAGAGTATCATCAAAAAGACTGCCTCGATTTGATAGCCCTAGCTATGTCAATTAGTAAAATTTGATTTCGATGGTCATGAACGATCGCTCAATGATCTAAAATATAGACCATCGATGGATCCAAAATTTATAACAATAATTTTGATGATATTTGTAGCACATATCAAAATTTTACTTCAATCGAATATCTTATCATAATCAATTTTCATAGGATGATTTGACCGTTAAATAAAAAATGAGTGATCAAAAACTAAATGATGTCTATTATAAAATATTTTTTTGATAAATGATCTTTGTTACTACTTTAATCGTCTGTATGATGGTGATCATAAAATTCAAACTACATATATGAACCATCCATGTTAAGTAGATCTTAAAAAGTACAAGTATAATTACTTAAGGTCTTTAAGAATGAGTATCAAGAGATATATAATTTTGGATGTTCATATACGTATGGTTAGATTTTATGATCACCACCATATAGATGATCAAAATAGTAGCAAAGATCATTTATCTAAAAAAAATATCTTACAATCAGATGCAGTTTGGCCTTTTATTCACTCATTTTTATTTAATAACTTAAATCATCCTGTACTAAATTGACTAAGTAAAATTTTGATCGATATATTATATATCATAAGATCATCATTGCAAATTTTTGAATCCATCAATAGTCTTATCTATCAGATCATTATACGATCATTCATAACCATCAAATCAAATTTTATTGATCGACATAGCTAGGTCTATCGGATCGAGGCAGCTTTTATGATGATAGTCTAACGATAATTATTTAGATAATAAAATGAAGATAGACTTTAAATTTTAAAATTATATATATTAAAAAAATAAAAAAATATTATATTTAGTTGTAAAATATATTTGCCCCAATTTTTTGATTATAAAATATTAAAAAAATTATAAAAAAAATTGATTATAAAATATTTGAATTATTTTTTTATTTATAAAATATTTTCATCAAAATCTTCTGCTATTTATTTTTTAAAAGTTTTAATTTTTCATCGATTATTTATAATGAAAATTTATATCATAAATAATCAAATATTTATGATAGAAAATTTATTTTACATCATAAATATTGAATTATTTATGATGTAAATTATTTTTATCACAAATAATATATTATTTATTTTTTTAAAATTTTTAATTTTCATCGATTAATTATGATAGAAATTTTGCATCACAAATAATTAACTATTTGAGATGTAAACTTATTTGCATGTAATTAATTATTATTTGTGAAGAAAAAGATTTACATCATAAATGATTTGCTTTTTATTTTTTTAAAATTTTTTATTTTTATCGATATTTATGATGATAATTTTACATCATAAATAAATAATATTTTTAAGATGTAAAATCAATTTTATGTCATAAATAATTACTATTTGTGACATAAAGATTTACGTCACAAATAATCTACTATTTATTTTTTTTAAAATTTTTAATTTTTTATCAATTATTTACAATAGAAATTTTATGTCATAAATAATTTTTTTATGAAATTTTTTTTGGTTAAATTTTTTTGAGAAAAAAATTTTGGAGGAAAAAAATTTGGCGGAAATTATTTGTGCCGAAAATGTAGGTTCCATCGCAAATAATAGGCTTTTGCGACATAAATTTATTTCCATTGCAAATCCTTTTTTTATGAATATTTTTTGGTTAATTTTTTTTAGATGAAGAAATTTTTTAAAGAGAAAAAAATTTTGGTAGGAATTATTAGCGATGGAAATAGATTTTGTGTCGCTAATAGTGTTATTAGTGATAAAAAATTTGCATCGCTAAAAGTACATTAAAATAAACACTATCGGTCACTTTGTCTACTACTCGCTCTCCGTGAAACGTCGAAACCCTCTCCCTCTCTTGAACCCCTCTCCTTCTCCATGAAACCTTGCACAACGAGTGAGCCCCCCTCTACTACTGTTGATGCTGCCGCTACTGCCGACTGAAATGCCATTGACTTTTAATGTAAATCATTTTTTTTTGGTTGGCTTTGCTGGGAAGGAAAGGGAGGGAGTGGTGGGGGGGGGGGGGTGGTTGTCACCTGGGGTTGGAGGAGGGGGGGTTTTTGGTGGGGGTGGGTCACGTCGGGTCGGAGGGGGGTTTCGTGAGGGCAGGGGTTGGTGGGGGGGCGAATGGGTTTGGCGGGGGTAGGTCACACTAGGGCCAGAGGGGGTGGGGGTTGTTTGGCGGGAGTGGGTCATGCCAGGGTCGGAAGAGGGGGTTTTCGTGAGGGTGGGGGCCGGAGAGAGAAGGGGGGTTTTTGGCGGGGGTGGGTCACGCTGGGGTCGGAGGGGGGGGTTTCATGAGGGTAGGGGGCCGGAGAGGGAGGAGGGGTTTTTGGCGGGGGTGGGTCATGCCGGGGCTAGAGGAGGGGGGTTTGGCCAGGGTGGGTCATGCTGGGGGATGGAGTGTTTGGCAGGGGTGGTCACATCGGGAGATGGGTCGGGGAGGGAGGAGCTGGGGGTGGGGGTTTTGGGTGGGGCTGCAGGGGGTTAGGCGGGGCTGCAGGGGCTTTTTTCTTTTTGTACCCATGGTGGAGGTGGGCCAGGGGCAGAGCGGATGGGGGGGCTGGTCACGGGGAGGTGGGTTGGGGGCAGAACGGAGGTGGGCCAAGGGGGTGGGGGTGACATGAGGTGGGGCGAAGGATCGAGGGGGGTTGGGGCCATGGGGGGTGGGGGGCGGAGGGCGCCATGGGGGGTGGTGATGATAGGTCGGGGGCCAATGATTGGTGGGGGAGGGTAAGAAAAATAATATTAATAATAATAATAATACTAACTATTAAAAATAATAATGATAATTAAAATTAGATAAAATGTTATAAAATATTTAAAAATAAATATTTTTTGTAATAAAAATAGTTAGTTTTTAAAATAATGATAAAATATTATTTTTTAAAAAATATTTAATTTTTTTGCTTGTTGTAATTTAATACTTTTGCTTGTTTAGTCCTTATATTTTATTATCATAATAATTTAATGCTTTTACTTTTGCTTGTTATGCTTTTGCTTGTTTAATCGGGATCTGGTCCGAGATTGGATCGAATAAACTCGGATCCAATCCAGGATCTAGGTTAGAATCCTGGTCAGGATCCAATCCGGATCTTGATCAAGATTTGGATCCAGATCCGATCAGGATCCAGGTCAGGATCCAGATTCGGGTCGGGACTCGGATCGGGATCCAATCCAGATCTGGATCAGGATCTGGATCGATTCTGACTACATCTCTCTATTTCCTTAGAGAGATGCAAGGTAGTCATTTAATGTATGCATTGATGTAACCTTAGACTTTCGTTCAAGAGTCGGTTACAGGTTTGCCAAAACGGACTTTGTGAATGGCCCTTGAATATTTCATTTGGGCAGTTCAAAAATGCATCAATTTTTTATTATTTTCATGATGTTCTTTATTCTATTATAAAAAATTTCATCATAATTATCTCGTTTGTTCTTTGGATACCTATTAGATATGGTTAAAATATGATCCATCTGTATCGTGTACTTGAAAAATTGTAGGGAGATGTTGCTAGATTTTCTTTGGATATGGAACAAAGAACAAAGCTATGGCAACAATAAAAGTGATACATTTTTGAAAGGGATAGAACCATACCTATTAGGAAGGAGTTGGTGGTGTTAGGACCCATTAAGCATTATTCTTCATTGTTAGATGGATATCGATAAAAGTTGGATGAATTATGTACATTAGTTAATTGATCATCTGGGTTGGAAATTGGATCGGGATTTGATCCGAATTTAGATCGAGATCTAGTCTGAGATCCATGTTGGGATCCAGATTGGAATTCGATCCGAGATCTAGTTCGAGATCTTGTCCGAGATCTGGGTTGGGATTCAGTTTGAATGATTGCTAGGGATAGTTTCTTTATTGTTAACGATTTTTTTTGTTGTCGGTGGATATTGACAAAAGTTGGATGAATGCTAGGATATTTTCTTGCTTGAATACTGAGCAGGTATTCAAATTTTATTGAATTTGCACGGCATAAGGCTGACAGTGCTGGTAGGATAAAGTGTCCATGTAAGAGATGCATCAATATGATATATCATCATATATCATTTGTTGAGGAGCATTTGCTGTGTTATGATATGGACAAGAAGTATACTCGTTGGATATGGCATGAGGAGGATAATCTGAATGAAATTGTGAGTGATGATGATGATATTGAAGATTATAGTGATGCTGCTGAACCTATCGAATATGGTGTATAGGTTCACTATTAGATGATTTATATTAGGATGTTTGCTTAAATATACCCATAAGTACTAGTGCATCTGAAGGCAGTTCTAATCATGAACGCAGTATTAATGAGGTAGAAGGGACTTTTGAACAGTTTGTAAAGCTTATAAGGGATGCACGAGAGCCACTCTACCCAAATTATGTAAAATTTTTCAAGTTAGAGTTTTTGATCAAATTACTTTATCATAAAATCGTAAACCAATAGAGTCAAAATCATTTGATCAAATTTGGTGTTGATTAAAGTAGTTCTTTTCGATGGAGAGAGACTTCTAAAATTATATTCTGAAGCAAAAATATATATGCAAAAATTGAGACTTGGCTATATTTCTATTCATGCCTACAAAAATGACTGTATATTATTTTATAGGATGAACGAACAAGCAAGTGAATATCTGAAATATGGTAAGCCTAGGTACAAAACTGATAATAAAAAAGAAAGAAGATACCTCATAAAGTTTTGAGATATTTTTCATTGATTCTAAGACTTCAAAGATTGTATATGTCCACAAGATAGCTGAAGAAATGAGATGGCATCATGAGCAATGGGTTCTAGAGGAGAACATACTTAACCATCCGACCGACTCTGTAGTGTGAAAAGACTTCGATGCAAACATCCACACTTTGTGAATGATCCATGCAATATCTGGCTTGGTCTAGCGACAGATGGATTTAATCTCCTGGCAATTTGAGTACTTTCTACAGTATGTGGCCTATGATGCTAATATCATATAATGTGTCACCTTGAAAGTGCATGAAAGAATCATTTATTTTTATATCACTATTGATTTTGGGTCTGAAAGTACTAGATAATGAACTTGATATATATCTACGACCCTTAATCGATGATCTAAAAGAGCTATGAGAAAATGGAGTATAGATATGATTCTGTCAGTCAAAAAAATTTTAAGTTGCATGCTTCAATTTTATGGATCATAAATGATTTTTCAGCATATGAAAACTTATCTTGATGGAGTACCAAAAGATATCTGGCATCTCCATTATGCAACAAGGATACGTCCTCCTTACATTTAAAGTATGGAAGAAAATCTACTTCATGGGTCATCGATGGTTTCTACTTGCTAATCACTCTTAGAGGATCCGTTATAATGAATATTGATAGTAAGTTCGACCGACGTCTGCCACCTATGGAGCTAAGTAGAGCATTAGTTTAGAATAACTTTAAGTCATTGAAAATGTAAAATTTAGAAAAATATCAAGTACTCACAAGTAGAAGCATACTGTAGTGGAGCTGAATTGGATGAAGAAAAGCATATTTTTTGAACTACCATACTGAAAGTAGCTACTACTTCATCATAACCTAGATGCAATGCACATTGAGAAGAAATATTTATAATAATGTTATCGGTATAGTATTGAACATCGCAAAAAAATAAAAGATAATTCAAAAGCTCATCTTGATTTGTAAGAAATAAAAATTGATCGAAGTTGCATTTAGTTCATCGAGGTGATAAATTTTTTATGCCACATGCATGTTGTTCGCTATTTGACGAGGAGAAGAAGAGTTTCTGTAGATGGTTCAAAATCATAAAATTTTTTGATGCTTACGCTTCAAATATATTACGATGCATTGGCAACAACGATGGTAATATCTCTGGTATGAAAAGTCATGACTCCCATGTGATGATGTAGCACTTACTTTCTATGGTCATACATAGCTATCTGAATGGTGATGTTTAAGCTGCATTGATTGAGTTGGAAGTATTTTTTGAGAACTATGTTGTCAAAAATTAAAGATTGACTTACCTGAAAAGTTTGAGAAGGATATTGTGCTCATTTTTTATAAATTAAAAAAATATTTTCATCATCATTTTTTGATGTTATGATGCACCTGGCTATTCATCTCCCAAAAGAAGCTCTTTTGGCTCGACCAGTACATTATCGATGGATATATCCTATTGAAAGGTAAAGAAATTATAATTTTTTATCATATCTGTTATAAGATGTAAATGTATTAGTTAAATTTAAATTTATTTTTATTTATAAATTATTATGTACTCTAAAAAAGTATGTACGCAATAAAGAATGATCTAAAAGGTCTATAGCGAGAGCATACATAGCTATGAAGTATGTCATATTTTACTTGATGTATCTTGATGATATCAAAATAAGATTCAATTGTACAGATCGTAACATAGACTGTGAATGGGGTGACGATAAGCCGACGCTGTTCATATTCAAACAAACAGTTTAACCCATGAGTGGAAGGAGATATGAGTTTATGGACGTGAATGAGCTATCCATGGCACACTTCTATATTCTAAATAATTATGAAAAAAATTGAAAATTTTATTTAGTAAGTACCATCTTAGCATACTTTTTAGTGTTTTAACTAATTTTTTCATGTCGATATAAAAATTATAATTTATTGCAATGAACACAAGAGGATACTGTCCTTGGAGAATAATATAGATATTAATAATCGATAAGTAGGAAATTTATAAAATAATTTGGAGACCATGTAAGTTCACTAATATTATGTTATATTTTAATAATTATAAAATTAATTATTTAAACCAAATAATTTTTTATTTTATGTTGTAGATGAAATCTAAATATTTCAATAAAGAAGAGAGTGCGATCGATGAATTATACGATTTAGCATGTGGCCTTGATCGAAGGATTAACCACTACGCATCCTGCACCATTAGAAGAATAAAATTTCATACAAAAGAGCTTGAGATGCAAAGACGGATCCATAATAGTAGGATTGCTATGATAGAATATAAAAGAAAGTGGAGATTGAATATCTTAGTGTATTGATAGATATCATAGAACTGAAGTATGGATCCAACAATTTTGTATTCTTATTTTAGTGTGAATGGTGGGATATTAACAATAAAAAGATCGGTATTCATATCGATCCACACTTTATCAGTGTAAATTTTGCACGAACATAGTATCAAAATGAGTCGTATCTATTAGCAACTCAAGAAAAATAAGTAATATATTTGAAGGATCCAAAGTATCGAGATGATTGGCATGTCGTACAAAGAATAATATTTAGAGACGTATATGACATACCAATCCAACTAGAAATGGACAAAAATTTAGATCTACATGAAGAGGAAGCTTTTCAAGAGGAAGAACAAACATTGACCGAGCTCCTTGTTGACGAAGAACTTGTGACAACTCCTTTGAATAGGGCGAATCTACTGTCCAATAAAGTTGAAGTTGATTTTATATTTAATCTTGATAATTCAGAGGGCGACGATCAGTTTATAAATGATGATGAGATAGAAGACAATACATCAATCGATTATTGTGATTCGAAGAAAGACCTACAAATCAGAAGGATATATATATTGATGAGTTGATCTATATTCTTTGTTAAATCTTCTCTTATAATAATGGTATGCAATATAATTTATTCATTAGTATTTATGTATTTTTTGCTATTATTGCTTATTATTATATTTATTTATATGTCAAGTTAGTTATATGTATGATTTAAGCATTGCAGGTATGGCATCAGGAGGGAGACGACCACGTCCAAGTTTCTAGCCTCCCCTTAAGGAGCCTTCCCCCATTTCCACTGCCACACCATTGGAGCCGCCAGAGGATGCTGCAGAGGTGGGTTCGAGTAGTATTTTAATATTTTTTATACAATGATATTAGATTTTAGCTGTATCTATTAAGTTTATAGATAGCTATCATACTAATGATTTATTCATTATTTTTTCAAGCCATTCAGTGCAGGTGGTGAGGCGAGGGTGAGGTCCGTCGAAGAATCTCATCCTGGAGCATTGGAGATGCGAGCATGAGGGATAGTATCTCCATATCGAGATTGCGCATGGCTACACCATGCCATTTTGGGATGGTGCGAGCCATGATGGACTGTGCTAGGCATCGTATGCCGCAGCTATGCCCTGTGACGCTCTCCGATTGGCATCACATTACACGACTTAGAGGGAGGTCTTCTATAGCCACTTACAGATAAAATAATATTTAGTAAAATATTTAATTGGCACTGTATTTTTATAATGATAGGCCATATTTGATATTATTGATTTTGAACACGATTACGGGTGGTGAGCTGTGGATGATCATCTATACTCGCACTTCAAGGATTATTAGCATCATGTTCATCACCATTGGTACACTATAGTGCATGATCGGAGGGTGGAGGCAGTGCGACAGCGATCATATCATAGCATCAATATCGAGGACTGGGCTATCATATACCTAGGTGTGAGGATCCAACATATCAGATTAAGCATCCAAATTTTTTTTAGAGTTTAATAATTGAATCATTTATACTTAAATTTAGTTAGTTACTAATTTGACTATTAACTATACAGGGTTGATATACCCAAAATATTGCTAATCGGGTGAGACAGACCATCGTGCACAGTGGGGTTCGAGGTCGTTCGCTCGCCATATAGAGTAGATGGTAAGTAATTTTTATTTAGTATATTTTAACTCTTTAACTATTTAAATTTTTTATTAATTATTCTCAAATTACAGAGAGATATAGAGAATGACGAGCTTCTTAGTAGGATCGAGATCTACCAGCGGACACACTAGTGATGGTTAGAAAAGTGGATGGTGGGGAGTCAGGAGCTTTATATAAGTTTTTTTTATTATTTTTTTCATTGGTATTTTGACTTTTAGTACAAATATAGAATAGTTATAATTTTAATTTTGAGGATCGTATGATAGTGATTAGATCCCAGCCTACCCCTGAGGGTTCGATCGTACCCATAGACGATGAGATCTGTGATTAGGTGCTTGGTATGAACTTTATTATGTTCGGAGGCTAGGATATGGGATCAGAGCTCCCCCATCCTCATGCTCATCCAGGGCAGACATCCATGCTGCCTGTGGTGTCTAACTAGTGGAGATACAGAGACAGACTACTAAGGATTGATAGCAGGCTAATGAGGATCGATAGTTGATGAGGCAGATGATGGAGCAGATGCATAGATGGAGCAGATGATAGAGCTGATGAGCAGCGGTAGGTCGGTCTGAGCTTCTCCATCCATTCTCTTTCTCTAGATATTAATGCTCGACGGTCAGCGATTTATTTTTATATTTTTATTTTAGATCTATTGTAATTATTAAATTTATTTTTTTATAATTATATTTTAATATAATAAAATTATCAAATTTATTTATGGCTTTATTATGTGAATTTTTTATTTTTATTTTATAGATTATAAATATAAAATATTAAAATATAATTGAAAATATATTTCTAAATTATATTTTAAAAAATTTAAATTTTATTAGTAATGTAATTATTTATGATATAATATGCATCACAAAAAATTTTATTTGGGATGAAAATATTTATCATAAATAATTTATTTTTTAAAATTTAAAAATCTTTTTAAAATTATTTATGATAGAATATTATCATCATGAATAATTTTTTTAGAAAAATATTTATGATAAATTTTTTATGCAAAAAATAATTTATTTATTTTTTAAAAAATAATAAATTTATTTATTAAATTTTTTGTGATGGAAAAATTTTTATCATAAATAATCTTTTTAAGATAGAAATATGTTTCTATTATAAAATAAATTATTTTGACAAAATTTTTTTCATCATAAATAATTTAAAAAATAAAAAAAATTATGATACAAATATTTAGACATAAATAATTGATTATTAGCTACAAATATTTATTTTCATCATAAAATATTATCTGTGATCTCATTTTTAGCGACCAAGTATTAGCAATATAATTTTTATTATAAATTAATATTTGTGATAAAAATTTAGTATTTATGATACTTTTTTTGCATTGCAAATAATCCTTTCTATTGTAGTGATCATGGAAATCCAAATGAAATTCTTGTTTAATGATGGATATTCTATAAATCATCTCCTACTATTTAATAGATCAAATTATTCTTATTAAAAAATTAAGATGAAAATCTTCATACAAGCACATGATTATAATTTTAAAAGATTATTGTCAACGGCCCACAGACACTCAATACATTGATGAATGACAAAGAAATGGTCCACCTGAATGCTAAGATTATGAATATACTTTATTGTTCATTAGATTTAAATAAATTTAACTTAATTTCTTCTTGCATTTCGCTAAACAAATATAGGATAAATTGAAAGTACCTTATCAGAGAGCAAATCAAAAAGAAAAATCAAGCTCCTAAGAAGATAAGGAAGCTCACCTTAACTTATGCCTCATGACTTATGAGGATAAAAAGAAAAAGAAAAAAAGAAACAAAGAAAAAAGAAAGCATCGATTAAGGGAGTGCAAATTAATGAAAAGAAAAATAAGGAAGAAGGAATTGCAAGTCTTTACCTCATAGCTCACAAGATGAGGTAAATATTGAAAACTCATCCAAATATACATTTAAAAATTATTTAAGTCTTCAATGATTTAATAGATGAATACAAAAGGATAAGGCTAAAAAATAAAGAGTTTAAAAACTCAAATCAATTTTTAGCTGAAGAGAAGGACAAAATTTTGATTGAAAAAGCTCAATGATTGAACAAAAAGAACTCTTTGGCTATAGAAAAGGAAAATCTTTTGAAATCAAAAAACCTCTTGTAGAAGAAAATATAAAGTTAAAAAAGAGATTAAAATATTAAAGCCTGTAGTTGAAAAGTTTACATATAGTTCTCAAAAATTCAATTAATGTTGAATAATCTTTTGATAACATGGATTCTTATTTCCCAATGATATCCCAGATGAGACAATTGGCTGAATCCTGTGAAACTATGTCATAGAAGTTCATTGATATCTTCTTTTTATAAAGCAAATCGACTTCGATTCCTGAATGATCCACATCACTTCTGGTTCTATTGTAAAAAAGATTCTCTTTTTATGTGGAAAAGATTGTATCAATAATTATGATCTTATATATGGATAATTTTTAATATCTTATTCATTCGTAAAAAAAATTTTTTTGTGCATCGATAAAAAAAATATTTTTTTGGAGAGGGAGACTATTTCATCAATCCATAAAGCAGGAATTATTTTTAAACCTTTAAGAAAACAGAAACTCATCAAAAATATCTTTACTAGAGCATCACATGAAAATCATTCTATAGTTTGTTTTAAATGTAACAAAGTAGGCCATAAAATTTTTGAATGTAATACTGAAAGAATTGGTCATAATTTGGTGAAACAAATTTGGATTCCAAAAGAAACCATATGCTTTAACTCCAATAGACCCAAGATGGCTTGGATACCAAAAATTGAAAAATGATTTTGTAGGTATGCCAAGCATTCAATGATATGAATAGAGTGAATTCTTGAAAATAGATGCTTAGGATTTAAGATAGATGGAAGATGATGTTTGGTAAAAGCAAACTTATTTTAGCATCATACCATCACAATTGCTGTATTTATTTGGCTAAATTGATTGATTTTTATGATCCATTGACATGTATGCATGTATGCTTATTATGATTCCTTGCTTCAAATATTTTTTATGTATTGCTAAAAATTAACATAATTGACTGATTTTGATGACTTTTCTGTATTTGTAATGATCTTACTCTATAACTTGAATGATTTGATTTCAAAATCAATATGCTCTCTTCTATGTATCATTTTCATTATTATAAGCATAAATTTTTACTTTAAATTCGTATGCTCCCTTCAATCCTCATATCTATTCGATGTGTATCCTAGAAGTCAAATTGGTTGAGATATATACCACTCTAGGGATATAATTTTGTAATTTAAATTTTGAAATAAGTAAAATTTAAATTTTTTTATTCATATTGTGTTCAAATTATGTTCATAAATTATTTAAAAAATTAATGGATGATAACACATATTCTCAAGAGTTAAGAATTTGAGGCACGCATTATTAGTGGTTAATTCTTAAATGCTCTCGATCAATATATGTCATGGGGATGGTGATTAATCAGATTAGATCGGTGTATGGATCATTTCCTTCATGGATAGATGAGTCTCGAGTTGACAGTGTAGGGGAGTGAGAGTGTAGGTGCTTGATAGAGATCAAGGATACTGAGTGTGACCAACACGAGAAGTCACTTGGATGGCTATCCACCCTCGATGACTTGCTCAAACTTGTAGTGGTGTAGATAGTTCTTTGACCTGCGGTGCTCGACTGTTCACATGAGATTGCGGTAGTTTGACTACGCAATCACTTGATTACCTAGCCATTCAAAATCTTATGGTGTATGTTGGCTACAGTAGGTCCATTGTAGAATAGGATATGTACTTAGATGAGATCTATCGATCTTGATAGATAGGAAAAGTCCTATACAATTCATGAGACTGAGTCTTAAAATCTATGCCGTAGTAGGTAATGATGGAAAGGAGTTTCCATAAGATTTTATATGGACTCGAGTCTAACATATGACGGATGAACGATTTGACGAGTCTTTCTTGACCAACATCTTGTCGGGATTCATGATAGAAAAATCAAACAACACAGTAACTACATGTAGAGGTTTATTATTTCGTTATCTAGATTGCCACTACATACTGCTAGATGTTACTAGTGGATCGTGAGAGTATTCGTCAAGCATCATCTTGATGATCGATGATCTTGATGAGAGAGTTAGAATCATTCCAATCCATCGAAAGGAGTTTTGATGATATTTGATGGAGATTACAGTATATCTCACTATTAGATAGAATAGAACCTTTTGGTCACATACAAAAGAGGTCTTTATCTGATTAGATGGTTGATTAGTGATTATGAGTCACTATTGGGTCTAATCATCAATACGATTGATGATTGATCTAGTGCAAGTGAGTTATAGGAGGATTAATTAGCGATTAGATTATTAATTGACTTAATTTGATTGAACAATGAGGTTAGAATTAAATCTAATTGAATTAGATTTAATTTATTTTGATTTGGATTTGATTGGATCAAGTCCTATTGGATTATGTGATAACCCAATTTTCAAGAAATCAATCCCTAGATTGATGGAATTTAACCTAACTAATTTTCTAATTAGATTAGGGCCTAATTGGATTCCTAAGTAGGCTAGCACCTAATTAGCTAATTGGTTATAACTAATTCTTAAGTTAGTTAGGATGGTCCAAGAATTGGATAGAGATTAAACCAAGATTCATGAGAGACCTAGTTGGACTAGGACTCTCCTCCTTGTGCCAACCCCATATGCATGCCAAAAAGAGGAACGCCCCAATCTATTTTGTGTGAGATTTTTCCATACAAAAAGCTGATTGTCACCCCTTCTTAACGCCCCAAGGATGAGATAAAATTGATTTGATTTGAGTTCAAATTTGATTTGGATTCAAGACTCAATCAAATAAGGATTGGTCCTCATCTTGAAGAGTTCTCCCTCATCCAAACTCCTTGATGCCAACCATAAGAAGCCCTTTATTTTGTGCGACTAGAAGAGGCTGTTTCACCATGGAAAATCTATTTTAGGGGTGTGAGAAAATTAAGGAGGTTTGGCACCTTTTCTGGGCGTGAGTTTTCTGAGGAGAGGCATCTCCACTTATGGGGTGTTGATTTAGGATTCCATCTAGAATTTTGGGAAGAGAGAAAAAGAAAAGAGAAAAGAGTTTTCTCAAAAAAAAATTTCTTCCTCCTCCACATCTTCTTTTTTCCTATTCTTCCTTTATATTCATCTTTAGAGTTCTAAGAGAGTCTGAGAGATCTGAAGAAGAAATCAGAATCAACCATCAAGAAGCGACTTTTGCAAGGGAGCTAGCATCCCGATGAAGTCAGGAGCCTCTGATCGGATCACGGATTTCGTGCGGATATCCGTAGAGGTCGGATGCTTATGCGACTCATCGAGGATCTCATCAGTTTACCACAAGATCAGTAGTAGAGATCATCAACCCACACAAAGGTATCGAGATATGATCTTGGGTTTCTTGATTTAAATTTGATTTTAATTTCAGCATCGTAAATCTTGCATGAGATTGATCCTGTTAGCTGTAGATTAGATCTACTTAATACATGTTAGATAGATTAAAAAGCTTTTAATCTAGATCAGATTTTATTCCATCATATTTATCACTATAAGAAAAGAGTATTTTTGCAATAAAATTATTTACGATATAAATTTTTCATCACCACTAATTGTATTTATGATGAAAAAATTGATCATAAATAATAAAATATTTATGATGAAAATAATATTTCATCATAAATAGTTACCTATCAACGATGAAAAAGTTATTTATCATAAATATATATTATTTATGATGAATATTTTTATCATAAATAATACATCATTTATTTTAATTTTAAATTTTTTTAATATTTATGATAAAAATATTTTTATTATAAATAATTTAAGTATTTATGATGAAAAATATTTTTTCATCAAAAATAAGATTATTCTTAATGCAAATATTATCATCACCAATATTTAGAAAAAAAAATTTTAAAAAATTTTAAAAATTATAGATTATTTATGATAAAAATATTTCATCATAAATAATTGAGTATTTGAGATGAAAAAAATTTTCATCATAAATATTTGATTATTTATGATAAAAATATTTTTATCATAAATAGTTAAAATAATCAAAAATTTAAAAAAATAAAAATTACTGATTATTTATGATAAAATTTTTTATCATAAATAAAAACTTTTTATAATGAAAAAAATTCATCATAAATACTTGATTATTTATGATAAAATATTTTTATCACCAATAATTAAAAAATTAAAAATTTTAAAAAATTAAAAATTACTCATTATTTGTGATAAATTTTTTTATCATAAATAAATAGTCTTTATGATGATTCATTATAAATACTCGATTATTTATGATAAAAATATTTTTATTATCAATATTTAAAAAAATTAGTAATTTAAAAAAAATTAAAAATTACTTATTATTTATGATAAATTATCCTCATAAATAATCAAGTATTTATGATGAATATTTTTTTATTATAAATACTTTTATTTATGATGAAAATATTTTCATCACCAATATATAAAAAATTTAAAAATTTAAAAAAATTATAAAATTTAAATTTTGATTTTATGTGAGATTACTGTATCTATTTTTTGTAGTGGTTGTATACATCTTTTATCTTTTTACATAGTAAAGAAGCAAATATGAGTTATGATCCAGACTGAACTTTTTATATGAAAAAAATCATTTGAAACTGGATGATATTCACGGATTAGAATGAATAGATCTTTTTGAATGAAATGAGCTATACATTTATTTGTGACGTATAATTCATTTGTTCATCACTGTCACTATTACTAGTGATATCAATGAATCCTTGTAATGGAATGTCTGCCTTAATCTGCATGAAAGGAGCCTCTTTTCATATAGAAACTATATAGTTAAGCAACACATTCTAGCATAGCTTCCACAATCTCGAAAGATACTATGCTTCCCACATCGATCGATGCTCAAATGTATCTCTGTAGGAGTTTTAATCATGAGAAGATAAACAATATGAGCACTCATTTCCTAGCAATGCAAAGCATAAATATGAGCTTGTGTTTTATAACACAACTTGCGCTACCCGCAGGTCTACTTTGATTCTGATTAATTGCTAGATCTTTGATGCTTATGTAACTTCTTTGATTTCTCAAGCTCGATCCTCACATACATGCAATATACGAGCTTCTGAACCTCTAACTTTTTATCCCTATTCTATCCTTCAAATCTCAATTTTGATAGATTTCTCTCACAATCTTAGAATCATCATGATATTCTCATACTTCGACTTTCAAAATGAGGACTTCAAGAAGAAGACGAGCTCCTCGGAGATTGAAAATCTCAGAGCTATCGATCTCCCATAGTTTCTATTCTATTACAGAAGTCGAAGAGCTATTTTTATAATAATTATTAGCGACGTAAATTAAACCTTTCATTGTAATTATAGTTTTTATGTACGTAATTTTTTTTGGAAAAAAATACTTTTTTTTGAAGAAAAAATCATAAATTAACTATTTATATAATTTTTTTTATTAGTAAAAATTAATTTTTTTGATGAAATTATTTTGAAAAATTTTTTTAGATCAAAAATTTTTTAGATTAAAGAAAATTAATTTTATTTTTTATCATGAATATTTTTAATGTTATTTTTTGTTAAATTTTTGGATGAAAAATTTTTTTGATGAGAAAAATATAAAATTATTTTTTTATAAAATTATTATTGAAAAGATATTTAATTATTAGCAACGTAAAATAAATTTTGTTGCAAATAGTCTTTAAATTTTTTTATAAATTTTTTATGAAATATATTTATGATGTAAATTTATTTTTCATTAATAATGATGTTTTAAAAATATTATTTTAATCAATTTTTGTGAATAAAAATTTATTAATGGAAATTTTTTTATTAGCGATGAAAATATATTTTCATCGAAAAAATCATTTTAAAAATAATTTTTTTAATTTTTTTGAAGGAAAATTGTTAGGGAAAAAAAAAAATTTTGGACGGTATTTATTAGTGACAGAAACTAGATTTTTGTTGTTAATAGACTTATTAACGATGAAAATTTATTTTTTCATCATCAATAATTTATTTTTGGGCAAATTTTTTTTGAGAAAAAAATTTTTTTAGTAGAAAATTTTTTTGATAGAAATTATTGACGATAAAAATAATTTTCTATCATTAATAATGGTATTAGCAACGAAAATTTTTATCGCTAATAGTTTTATATTAATTACACGTCAACTCGACATCCTTTCGTGCGAAATCCTCTTCCTCCCCCCTCCCCTCCCTCTCCGAACGCTCCCCTCTCCCCTCTCCCTTCTCCGACCAAGCTCTCCCTCTCTGAGCTCTCCCCCCTCTTTTCCCATCGACGAGCGCATCTCCACCATCGCCGCCGCCATTGCCGTCCACACCGTTGCCATGGGCTTGTTCGACGCCGCCGTTATCATTCGTCGGCGGTAAGGGTTCTTCCCACCCTTTTTTTTTGGTTGATCGGGCCACCAGAGGGTGGAGGGGGTTACGGGGGTGGGCGGCCGGTGGCGACATAGGGGTCGGGGGACTGAGGGGATTGCTGGGGTGGGGTGGGCGGCCGGGGGCAACATGGGGGCGGGGAGGGGGTCGGGGATGGCCGGGGGCGGGGAGGGGCTTGGTCGGTGGAGGGGGTTGCAGGGTGGGAGTGGGCGGTCGGGGGCGACACAGGGACGAGGATGGGGTCGGGGGGCGACCGGGGGCGACATGAGGGCAAGGAGGGGGCCGTGAGTGATCGGGGGCAATACGAGGCCGGAGAGGGGGTCGACTGGTGGAGGGGGTTGCAGGGGTGGGGGTGGGCAGTCGGGGGCGACATAGGGGCGGGGATGGGGTCAGGGGGTGGCCGGGGGTGACACGGGGTAGGGTCGGGGGCCGTGGGCGGTCGGGGGCAACACGGAGTCGAGGAGGGGGACGGTCGGGGAGGGAGGGAGGGAAGAGAGAAATGAGGAGGAAAAAGGAAAAAAAGATAAAAAAATAAAATATTAATTAAATATTTTATTATTTAATTAATAAAAATAAAATCTGGATCACGATCCGAATTGGATCGAGGTCGGGATTTGGATCGAGATTCTGATTCGGGTTGGGATTCTGATCGGGATATGATCTGGATTCAAGTTGGGATCCGGATCGTGGGGGGTTGGGGAGGATGGCGGCACCATGAGGGGTGGGTCACGAGGGGCAGCATCACAGGAGCGGGGGTCACGGGGGCCGAGTTTGGGCAGCGCGGGGTGGGTGATGGTGCCGGTGCCATGGGAGCAGGGGTCGTAGGAGGTCGAGTCCGAAGCTCGTTTAGGAGAAAAAATATTTAAAAAAAATATTTTAATGTAAAAAATATTTTTATGTAAAAAATATTTTAAAAAATAAAAAATTATTTATTATTTTTAGGTAAAAAATATTTTAGAAAAAAATAAAAAAACCATCGGGCTCTTAGGATTGGGTTTTGTGTTATTATTTTGCATTAATATTATTTTGTATGCCCAACTATTTATAGTTTATTTTATATTTATTACATAAATTTTTTAATATTACTGCTGAAATTTATAATTTTTTATTATTCCACTAGCACAATGCACATTGCTTTGCTTATTATAATTTAATTATTTTATGTATTATTTTGTATGCTTTTACTTATTATAATTAAATATAAAAAATATTTTTATTTTAGAAAAAACTCAACTAAAATTTTTAATGATAAAATTTTAATGTAGGTTACTCTTTTTTGATAAATTAAAAATTTATCTTTGAATGTATGTTCAGATATAGTAGTTAAATTGTATTGAGCCATAGATTTTCATTCAAGAGTCGATCTTGATCGAGATCGACTCTTGGATGTCCCATATTTGAGCTTTTTAAAAAAATAATAATCTTACTATTATTAATAGTTAATATTTTATTTCATTATATAGTACCTAGCAGTTATCTATCTACTGTTCTCTGGACATATAGTGGATAGAATGCGTAGGCACCATATTCACATCGTATACTTGAGAACTATAAAGAGATACTGTCAAAATTTTTATAATAATGAAATAAAATATCAACTAATAATAATAATAATAAGATTATTATTTTTTTAAAAGAGATAGGACCACACCTGTTAGTAATGATTTGAAATGGATAGGATCATGTATTTTTGCTTCATTAAATTAGTGAAAGGAGATTTTCTGTATTACTGTTCAGTTTTTGTTCTTTAATGCATGTTGTTTTATATAAAATGATCCTTGTCTGGATTCAGATCGAGATTTGATTCAGAATTCGGGTCGGGATTCGATCCAAAATTCAAGTCGGGATCCAGTTCGGATGAATACCATTGAAAACTTTTTTATTGTTAATGACTTTCATATTTGTTGTTAGATGGATATCAACAAAAATTGGATGAATACTAGTGATATTTTTTTGCCTGAATATTGAAAAAGTGTTCGAGATTTTATTGAGTTTGCACGGTATAAGGCTGACAGTGCTAGTCGGATAAAGTATCCTTACAAGAGATGTGTCAATATGATATATCATCACATAACACTTGTTGAGGAGTATCTGCTATGTTATGGTATGGATAAGAAGTATACTTGCTTGATATGGCATGGGGAGGATAATCCGAATGAAGTTGTGCGCGATGATGACGATACTGAAGATGATAGTGATGCTGCTGAACCTGTCAAATATGGTGGTATAGGAGAACTATTGGATGATTTATATCAGGATGTTTGTTCAAATATATGCGTGAGTACTAGTGCATCTGAAGGCAATTCTGATCATGAACACAATATCTGACTTGAGATAGAAGGGACTTCTGAACAGTTTGCAAAGCTTGTAGGGGATGCACGAGAGCCACTCTATCCAAATTGTGAAAAATTTTCTAAGTTAGAGTTTTTGATAAAATTACTTTATATTAAAATCATGAATTGATGGAGTCAGAAGTCATTTGACTAAAATTTGATATTGATTAAAGCAGCTCTTCTTGATGGAGAGAGACTTTCGAAATCGTATTCTGATGTAAAAATATACATACAAAAATTGAAACTTGGCTATACTCCTATACATGCCTACAAAAATAACTGTATATTATTTTATAAGGATAATGAACAGGCAACTGAATATCCAAAATGTAGTGAGCTTAGGTACAAAATTGATAACAGAAAAGAAAAGAAGATACCTCAGAAGATTTTGAGATATTTTTTATTGATTCCAAGACTTCAAAGGTTGTATATATCCACAAAGATCGCTTAAGAAATGAGATGGCATCATGAGCAGCGGGTTTTAGAGAAGAACATACTTAGCCATCTAGCCGACTTCATAGTGTGGAAAGACTTCGATGCAAAGCATCCATACTTTGTGAGTGACCCGTGCAATATCCGGCTTGATCTAGTGATAGATGGATTTAATCTTTTTGGCAATTTAAGTACTTCCTACAGCATGTGGCCTGTGATGCTAGTTGTATATAATGTGTCACCTTGGAAGTGCATGAAAGAATCATTTATTTTTATGTCAGTGTTAATTTCGGATCCGAAAACACCAGGTAAGGAAAGTAATGTATATCCACGATCGTTAATCGATGATCTGAAGGAGCTATGAAAAAATAGAGTACAGACATATGATTCTATGAGTCAAAAAAATTTTAAGTTGCATGCTTCGATTTTATGAACCATAAATAATTTTTCTGTATATGAAAACTAATCTGAGTGAAGCACCAAAGTATATCTGACATGTCCAATATGCAACATGGATGCATCCTCCTTACATTTAAAGCATAGATGGAAAATATGCTTCATGGATCATCGATAATTTCTACCTGGTAATCATTTTTGGAGGATCTATTACAATCAATACTTTGATGGTAAGTCTGACTGGTGTTCACCACCTAAGGAGTTAAGTGGAGCAGAAGTTTTAAAACAACTTGAAGTTATTGAAAACATCCAATTTGAAAAAACATCGAGTACTCGTAAGTGGAAGCATACTGAAGCTGAGCTGAATTGGATGAAACGAAGTATTTTTTTTGAACTACCATATTGGAAGCAGCTATTACTTCATTATAATCTGGATGTAATACATATTGAGAAGAATATTTATGATAATATCATCGGTACAGTATTGAACATCTCAGAAAAAATAAAAGATAGTACAAAAGCTCACCTTGATTTGCAAAAAATGAGAATCCGATCAGAGTTGTATTTAGTTCATCGAGGTGATAGATTTTATATGCCACCTGCATGTTATTCACTATTTGGTGAGAAAAAAAAGAGTTTCTGTGGATGATTTAAAATCATAAAATTTTATGATACATATGCTTCAAATGTATCGTGGTGTATTGGCAATAATTATGGTAATATCTCTGGCATAAAAAGTCATGACTTTCATGTGATGGTGTAATGCTTACTTTCTGTGGTTATGCGTGACTATTTGGGCGGTGATGTTCAAACTGCATTGATGGAGTTGGGAGTGTTCTTTCGAGAAGTGTGTTGTCAAAAATTGAAGATTAACTTGAGAAGTTTGAAAAGGATATTGTGCTAATTCTTTGTAAGTTAAAAAAAAAATTCATCATTATTTTTTGATGTTATGATGCACCTGGTTATTCATCTTTCAAAGAAAGCTCTTTTGGCCGGACTGGTACATTATCGGTGGATGTATCTTATTGAAAGATAAAAAAATTATACATACTTTATCATATCAGTTATAAGATATAAATATATTTTTAAAATTTAAATTTATTTTTATTTACAGATTCTTATGTATCCTAAAAAAGTATGTGTGCAATAAAGCACAGCCTGAAGGATCTATAGCGAAAGCATACATAGCTATGGAGTGTGTCACGTTCTGCTCGATGTATCTTGACGATATCGAAATAAGATTCAATCATACTGATCGTAACATAGACCGTGAATAGGATGACAATGAACCGACACTATCTATATTTAAAGAAATAGTTCGACCCATTGGTGGAAAGAGCTATAAATTTATGGATGTGAATGAGCTATCCAAGGCACACTTCTACATTCTAAATAATTATGAAAAAATTAAAGATTTTATTGAATAAGTACTATCTTAACATATTGTTTAATATTCTAAGTAATTTTTTTATATCGATGTAAAATTAAAAATCATGACTTGTTGCAATGAGCACAAAAGTATACTATGCAGAGAGAATAATACGAATACTGACGATCGATATAAAAAAAATTTACAAAATGATTTGGTGACCTTATAAGTTGTACCAATAATATGTTATTTTTAATAATTATAAAAATAATTATTTGAACCAACATAATTTTTTATATTATGGTGTAGATGAAATATAATTATTTCAATAAAGAAGAGGGTGCGATCGATGAGTTGTATGATTTAACATATGGCTTCGATTGAAAGGTTAACCACTATGCATTCTGTATTATTAAAAGAATGAGATTTCACATAAGGGAGCTTGAGATGCAATGATGGACTCAGAATATTTGGATTGCTACGATAGGATATGAAGGAGAAGAAGAGATTGAATACTATGGTGTACTGATAGATATCATAAAACTAAAGTATGGGTCCAGTAATTCTGTATTCTTATTTCAGTATAAATGACAGAAATTAGCAATAAAAACATCAGTATTCATATCGATCTACACTTTATCAGTATAAACTTTGCATGAACATGGTACCAGAATGAGCTAGAAGGATCTAAAGTATCGAGGTAATTGGCATGTCGTACCAAAAATAATTTTTAGAGGTATATATGACATACCAATCTGACTAGAGATGGATAAAAATTTAGATTTACATAAAGAGAAAGCTTTTCAAGAGAAAGAACAAAATTAGCCGAGCTTCTTATTGATAAAGAACTTATAACAGCTCCTTTGGATAGGGTTGATCTGTCGTCCAACGATGTTGAAGCTGATTTTGTATTTAATCTTGATGAATCAGAGGGCGATGAATAGTTCATAAATGACGATAAGATAGAAGACGATACATTAGTTGATTATTGTGACTCGAAGGAGGACCTACACATCGAGAAAGATACAAATATTGATGAGTAGATCTATATTCTTTGTTCAATCTTCTCTTGCAATAATAGTATGTAATATAATTCTATTCATTAAAATATAATTTATTTTTTGCTATTATTATTCAATATTATATTCATTTATATATCAAAAATTATAGGTATGGCATCAGGAGACAGACGATGACGTTCGCGTTCACAGTCTACCCCTGAGACTGAGGTGCCTTCATTCATTTTCACTACCAGACCAGCTCCATCGCCAGAGGGTCCTGCACTGGCAGGTCCCAGTGAGGCAGGTCTAAGTGAGGCGGATCCGAGTGAGACAGATCCGAGTGGTATTATTATATTTTTTATATAATAAAATTTGATTTTTTTTATTTAGATAGCTATTATACTATTGATTTATTTATTATTGTTTCAGATTAGTCTCCACCGGTGGTGAGGCGAGGGTGAGGTCTATCGAAGAACCTCATTTTAGAGCATTGGAGATGCGAGTACGCGGGACAGCGTCTTCGTATTAAGATACCACCCAACTACACCAGGCCTATTAGGAGATGGTGCGAGCCGTGATAGATCGAGCTGGGCATCATATGCCGCAGCTATGCCCCACGATGCTTTTCGATTGACGTCACATTGTACAGGCTCAGAGAGAAATTTTCTACACCAATTACTGGTAAAATAAATTATACTGTGAGTATTTAATTAGCATGATATTCTTCTAATATTTGTTATTGGTAGGGTGTATTTGATATTATTAATTTTGAGGAGGATCGCATATGGCAAGCTGTGGACACTCATTTATGTTTGTATTTTAAGGAGTATCGCCACCGCATCCATTAGCATTGGTACCATATGATGCAGGATCATGGGGTGGAGGCAGCATGGCAGCGGCCCTATGACAGCATCACTATGGATGATTGGGCTCTCATATGCCGGCATTATGAGGATCTGGCATATCAGGTTATACATCCAAACTTCTTTTTTTTAGAGTTTAATGATTGAATCATTTATTCTTAAATTTAGTTTGTTACCTACTAATTTGACTGCAACTGTACAAAGATGACGTGCCCAGAATACTGCGAATCGGGCGAGACAGACTGTATCGCATTGTAGGGGTTCTAGGTCGTTCGCCCGTCATATGGAGCAGATGGTAAGTAATTTTTAATTAGTATATTTTAACTCTTTAACTATTTAAAAATTACTTAATTAATTATTCTCAAATTATAAAGAGTTGCAGAGAGTGACGAGTTTTCTGGTAGGATCAATATCTACTAGTAGACCAATCAGTGATGATCAGGGGAGTGGACGATGGAGAGTCAGGAGCTTTTTGTAAGTTTTTTTAATTATTTTTCCATTCATAATTTGATTTTTAGTATGAGGGCTCGACCGTACCCACAGATGATGAGATCTGTGATCAAGTACTTGGTATGAGATCCTATTATGTTAGGAATCTAGAGAATAGAATCAGTGCTCCCTCATCCTCATGCTCGTCCAGGGCTGACATCCATGCTGCCTGCAATGCTTGGCTGGTGGAGGTGTAGAGGCAGGCTACTGAGGATCAATAGTGGATTGAGCAGCGAGCTGATGAGTTGGCTGCACGTATGGATGAGTACTAGCTGCTCTAAATCCAGATGATGGAGTGGATAGCACAGATGGAGTGAATGATGCAGTTGATGAGATAGCAGCAGGCTTGTCTGAGCTCTTCTGAGCGCTCTCCTTCCCCAGCCCATTTTTTCTTCTGCAGATGTCGACACTTGACAGCCTATTTATATAGCTTTTTATTTTTATTTCAAATCTCTTATAATTTTAGTTTAATATAATAAAATGATAAAATTTATTTATAAATTTATTATATAAATTTTTTATTTTAATTTATAAAAAATATTATAAATATAAATTAAAAATATATATTCATAAGTTATTTTTTAAAAAAAATATGTGTAAATTTTTAATGATGGAATTATTTTTGATGAAATACTGATCACCCAAAAAATATTAACGATAAAAAAATGATCATAAATAATTTTTTTTTAATAAATTTAAAAATATTAAAATTTTATTTTAAATTATTAGTGATGAAAATATTTTCATCATAAATAATTGATAATTTATTAATGATAAAAATTTACATCAAAAATTATCATATTTATGATGAAATATTTATGTTGCTAATATTTTTTTTAAATCTAAATTTTATAAAAAAATTTAATTAAATTAATAGTGATGAAAGTTATTCATCACAAATAATTATTCTCTTATTAGTGACATAATATTTCTTCATAAATAACTTTTTTTATGACTAAAATTTTTTATTATAAATATTTTCAAAAAAAAGATATTTTTAATGATGAAAATTTTTGATCGGTAATATCGATTATTGATGATGAAATTTTTTTTATCATAAAAAATTATCAATGATACTATTATTTGTGATTAAATATTAGCGATGATAATTTTATCACTAATAATTATTAATGATGAAAATAGATTATTAGCGATGAATTTTTTTCGTCGCTAATACTCTGTTATGTTGTAGTGTATGAATTTTAAAAGTTAAAAATTTGTATGTTCTGATTCTGCATATATGTTCTTCAGATGCACGACATCCTTCAAGTGATATTAGAGCCACGGGTTATCGTTCACATGTATTTTTAAGATCTAAAAATTAGATCTTTAGATCTGAAATCAGATTTAATAGATCAAAAATTTTTGGTTAAAAGTTTAAGGTTGTTCTGATAGAAGTTTGTTCTAAAATGATAGTTGAAAGTTATTTATTAATGCATTAACCAAAAATTTTAGATCTAAATTTTTATGATGTATGAGATTAATATCTGAATTTTACATGATGCATGAGACATATTTTATGATAGGATCATATTTAGATCTATCTTGCATGAGATGTAATAAGATTAGATCTGAATTACATGTTTATGATTTGATTTTTAGTTGATATATGAGATGTATGTTAGATCTAAGTTACATGAGATGTATGATTAGATTTAAAATTAGATTTAATAATTAGATTAGATCTAATTTAAAATATGTAATGATGATCCTGTTTATATATATGAGATGTATGATATCTTTGTTCTTTTATGCATATATGATATACATAGATATAGATTGATTTCTTAGTAGCCTAATACTCTTTGAGATCATAGTAAAGACCGTCCTGCCATAGAGAACTATAGTAGAAGGGGTGCATGTATGAATCAAGAGGAAGAACTGAGAAAAGAAAAGAATTTACTTTTATGCAAAATCATAGATCTGAAACCATCTAGGATCTAACATGAATCTGAATTTATGTAATTATGTATGAGATGTATAATTAAATATTTAGATATTAAAATAGTTTTGGCATCTAAACTAAATTTGATTTCATAATGCACTTAATTAAGATCTGAAATTGAGAATTAAAGATCTAAAGTTAAGGTAATTGAATTTTGTATGGTTCATCGATACATGTACTGGTCGCATCGAATCATTATAATTCTTAATGTAAGGTGTATCGTAAACTCAAATTGAAAATGATTGTGATTGCAATGTGTAGTGGGGAACCGAAGCTAACTCAATCTTGAATTGGTGGACCAATTTGGTGTCTAAGGTAAGAACATAAATGGTGGTTATTTAATTAGGATCATTGCCATAAGTAGTGGGGAGCCTCCCACACATCTTATCTTACCTATCCATTTTGGGGATCAATTTTGATTTTGTGGTGCTTAAGGTTGAGTCCACTTCAATTTACATTACACCAGGGGACTAATTTGGTGAGACCAAATCAAGATCTCTTTAGTGGATCTAATTTAATTGTGGATCTATATGGGATGTAGTAAACAATTAAACCTAAGAGACCTAAATTAAAACTTTCTTAACAATATTAAGTCGAGGGATCTTTCATCATTGTAGAGTATCGTGCCCTCTCTAATGTTGATTGTTTTCGATTGGATATAGTGATTCAGTTGCATCAGGGGAGAAACAACTACTTTAAATGTAGGGTGGAGATTGGGTTGGGGTCAAGATATGTCAGGTGAGGGTCCAATGATGGCTTCACTCATGCTTAATAGTGGATCTGACTTAACTAAAAAATGATGTTAAGATCTGTCAGGTGAGGTCTTAGAACTAGAGATCAAGTCTGCTGTAATTTACTTGAAAAGTATTGGATAAGAGTTATCTATCTATTGATTGACACATTCATCAAGATCTATCCGGTGAGGTGGTATGCTATTCGATGGAACCGCAGTACCCACTAAGAACCTTAACTCTTGAAAAAAATTTTGCTTTCTAACCTGAGGAGTGTTAGGATCCAAAATATTAATGAGATCTCTGAAGATATAGTGGGAGCTAAGTTTATTTTTAAAATAAATTTTTAAAAATAAACTAAAATCAATTATAAAAGTTTAACTAGAAACTTCTTCTCTTTGTAGGAAATTATCTGCCTCTAATAGTCTAGCCCATATCTTAGAAATTAACCAATTGTCAAGTTTCAACTGTAAGGATTGGCTAAGAAACTTGAAAGGTGTTTTGAGTTCTGAAAAGCTAGATTGTGTCTTAGATCAAAAAATATTAATAAGGACCTTGAAGAGTTTGTGGAACATACTTTTAGAATGTACGTCAGATCTACTCGTGATTGAGACTAATCTTACGATTTCTTCTACTATCAGTTGGGTAATAGACTCTGGTTCTAGTGTACACTTGTACACTTCAATGCAGGATCTTAAAGAATGTAGAAGTTTGAGGCTAGGAGAAATAATCCTCCGAGTAGACAATAGAGCAAGAGTTGTTGCTGTGGGTGTAGGGACCTATCCTCTTCGACTATTATCTGATTTCTGTCTAGAACTAAGAGACTGTTACCATGTACCTAATGCGAGCAAAAATTTGATTTTTATTTCATGCTTAGTATAGGATGATTATGAAATTAGTTTCAATAAAGGCCATTGTACTATTTATTTTTTGAAATAAAATGATTGCACATGGTCATTTAATCAATAGTCTCTATCATTTGCATGTTGATGCAGGTGAATTAGTTAACTTATCCAAGCAAACTGTGAGTGCCATTAGATTTAAGAGATCCAAAGATGAAGTTAATCAAAAGTACATGTGGCACCTTAAACTAGGTCATATCAGAGAAGAAAAAATTAACAGACCGGTGAAAGATGGCCTTTTAGACTCTTTCTCAGATAAGTCATATCCAGTCTGTGAATCCTATCTTCAAGAAAAAAATGACTAAGCTACACTTTGTAGAATATGGATAGAGGACCACTGAGGTACTAGCTTTGGTACATAGTGATGTGTGTGGCCCATTTGATGTGTCAGTTAGAGGAGGTTATCTCTACTTCATCATTTATCAATAATTTTTTACGATACAGATATGTGTTTCTTATGAGACACAAATCTAAAATCTTTGATTCAAAGAATTCAGATGTGAGGTAGAGAAGTAAATTAAAAAATTACTTAAGATACTTCGATCGATCGAGGAGGAGAATATCTGAGTAAAAATTTCTCGATTACCTCAAAAAAAATGGTATAGTCTCTCAATGGACTCTACTTGGAACACCTCAGCTCAACGAAGTTTCAGAATAAAGAAATCGAATCCTATTGGATATGGTTCGGTCCATGACAAGCTTCACCGATCTCCTTTATTTCTTTAGGGATATGCTTTAATGACAGTCAATTACTTAATTAATAAGATTTTCTCTAAATTTGTTCCTACCACATCATATGAGATATGGCATGGTAAGAAGCCAAATTTTGGTTAACTCAAAATTTGGAGATGTCCGGCATATGTCAAATGACAACAGACAGACAAGTTAGAGGCTGGGTTTGTGAGAGCTTGTTTTATAGGGTACCCAAAAGAGTCTTTGGGATATTATTTTTTTGTTTCGAAGGATCATAATATAATTGTGAGCCGACATGCCAAATTCTTGGAAAGAGATTTTATCCAGGATGGAGGTAGTGGGAGAAAAATTCAGCTTGAAGAAAGTATCTTTGAAGAGTAACAAGCCATAGATCTGTGGAACCCATTCCACCTCATAGATTCAGTAGGATCAATGGCAGGTACTTGATAGAGATTAAGGATACTGAGCGTGACCAATATGAGAAGTCATTAGGATGGCTATCCACTTGTTGGTGACTTGCTCAAAGTTGTAGTGGTGTAAATAGTTCTTTGACCTGCGGTACCTCGACTGTTCACAGTGGGGTTACTGTAGTTTGACTGCATAATCACTTAGTTATCTAGCCATTCAGAACCTTATAGTTTATGTTGGCTATAGTAGATCCATTGTAGGAATAGGGTGTGCACTTAGATAGGATCTATCGATCTTGATATATAGAAAAAGATCCTATACAGTTTATGAGATTGAGTCCTAAAATTCATGGTCATGATAGGTGAATAATAGAAAGGAATTTTCATAA
This sequence comes from Elaeis guineensis, assembly GCF_000442705.2. Classification (NCBI taxonomy): domain Eukaryota; kingdom Viridiplantae; phylum Streptophyta; class Magnoliopsida; order Arecales; family Arecaceae; genus Elaeis; species Elaeis guineensis. Next base: position 102,962,970 of record NC_026003.2, read on the forward strand.
AATTTCATATGGACTCGAGTCGATTGAATCTGATATATGATGAAAGAACGGGTTTGAAGAGTCTTCTTTGACCTGCATGTTGTCGGGACTCATGACAAAAGAATCAAATTATGCGATAACTACACTTAAAGATTCAATATTCTATTCTACTAGGTTGCCACTACATACTGCTAGATGTCACTGATGGATTGTGAGAGTACTCATGAAGCATCATCTTAATGATCGATGATCCTTGAAGAGCAGACTTGGAATCATTCTAATCCATCGAAAGGAGTTTCGATAATATTGTGATAGGAATCATAGTATATCTCACCATTAAACAGAATAGAACCTATGGGGCTACATACAAAAGAGGTTTTTATTCGATTAGATGGTTGATTAGCGATTATGATTCGCTATTGGATCTAATCATCAATATGATTGATGATTCATCCAGTGCAAGAGTTGCAATTAAGTAATTCGCTAAGAGTTAATGAGTTGTAAGAGGATTAATTAGCGATTAAATTGCTAATTGGCTTAATTTGATTGAGTAATAGGGTTAGAATTAAATCTAATGGAATTGGATTCAATTTGATTTGATTTGGATTTGATTGGATCAAGCCCTATTGGATTATGTGATAACCCAATTTTTAAGAAATCAATCCCTAGTTTGGTGGGGTTTAATCTAACTAATTTTTTAATTGAATTAGAGCCTAATTAGATTCTTAATTGGGCTAGAACCTAATTAGTTAATTGGTTATAACTAATTCTTAAGTTAGTTAGGATTGATCCAAGAAATGGTTAGAGATTAAACCAAGATTCATGAGAAACCTAGTTGGACTAGGACTCTCCTCCTTGCGCCAACCCCATGTGCATGCCAAAAAAAGGAACGCCCCAATCTGTTTTGCATGAGATTTTTTCACACAAATAAACTGATTTTCGCCCCATCTTAATACCCCAAGGATGAGATAAAATTGGTTTGATTTTGAGTTTAAATTTGATTTGAATTTAAGATTCAATCCAATAAGGATTGGCCCTCATCTTGAAGAGTTCTCCCTCATCCAAACTCCTTGATGCCAACCATAAGAAGCCCTTTATTTTGTGCGACAAGAAGAGGAGGTTTCACCGTGGAAAATCTATTTTAGGGGTGTGAGAAAATTAAGGAGGGTCAGCACCTTTTCTGGGCATGAGTTTTCGTAGGGGAGGCGTCTCCTCTTGTGGGGTGTTGGTCCTAGGTTCCATCTAGAGTTTTGGAAAGAGAGAAAAAGAAAAGAGAAAAGGATTTTCTTAAGAAACTTTTCTTCCTCTGTCACATCTTCTTCTTCCCTATTCTTCCTCCTATGTTCATCTTCAGAGATCTGAGAGAGTCTAAGAGATCTGAAGAAGAAATTAGTATCAACCATCAAGGAGAGACTTCTGCAAAGGAGCTAGCATCCCGGTGAAGTCAGGAGCCTCTGATCGGATTGACAGCTTCGTGTGGATATCCGTAGAGGTTAGATATGTATGTGGCTCATCGATAATCTCTTCAGTTTACCACAATCATCAGCAGTGGAGAACATCAACCCATGCAAAGATATCAAGATCTGATCTTGGATTTCTTAATTTAAATTTGATTTTAATTTCAAAATCTTAACTCTTGCATGTGATCGATCTTGTTAGCTATAGATTAGATCTACTTAATGCATATTAGATAGACCAAAAAGGTTTTAATCTAGATCAGATTTTATTCTACCATGTTCATGATTTTTAAAAGTTAAAAATCTATATGTTCTGATTTCTACATGCATGTCCTTCAGAAGCACGACATCCTTCATGTTATCATTTAAGAAATCTAAATTAAAGTAAACTTGGCTGTATAAGAAAATACTTGTATGCAAATCATATGAAATCATGTGTGTATCTTACAAAGTAAACTTTGACATTCTCATAAATTATCCAATAATTGAAATATTTAAAAAATTGTATGACCTAAGAACATCAAGATAAGGTAATTACTCATAAAAAGTCTTGTGCTTGATATGCTTATTATACATGATTGTATCTTAGTTTGACCCTTAAGGATTTGATAATCCCCTAGTGAACTTCACCGTTAGAGCTTTCATCTAGATTCTCCTTGATTTAATCCTATTTGATTTATTTTGATTGATTTTTAAACCCCCAATTGATTAATTTTGATCTCTCAAATTGATTTAAATATCATTCTTGATCTTTGATTTGATTGCCCATTGATCTCTATTTAATTTAAACAAATATTTCTTGATTTGAAACTCCTTGAACTTTTTTTCGTATCAAGGAGCTGACTCTTGATTTAGCAGGAGTCGACCCCTATATCTAGGACGAATTTTTTAATCAATATTTTCTAAAGCTCTATTCATCTTTTCTCATTTCTTTCAAGCCGAAACCTCTTTCAAATCCCTCTTCTATCAAAATTGAACCTTCCCTCTCCATTTCTATCCACTACTTTTGGTCCTTGTTCTTCAATGGCACCCCGAAAGTAATTCACCCAAAAGAAAAAGATTTCTCATGCAAAAATTCAAGAATTTAGAGCCTCTTCAAGTAATTCTCCCATGCAAGAAAGAAGGACCAAACTTCAAAATAATCATAAGTAGAAAAATAGAGTTTGAGTTTATGAAGCAATATATATATATATATATATATATATATATATATATATATATAAAATTGATCAGAACATTAAGAGGATAAGTTGGAAGTCTAGTTGCCAAGTGAAAGGCATGCAGATTGAGATAGATGTTGATAGCATTTGATGCGCGCTGCATATACAAACTGATGAGAGCATCTCGGATCGTCTCGAGTAGTGACACATTAGATTCGAATTTATTTTAGATCGAGATAATGTTGAGGGTATCAAGGATGTCAATGCCAGCACTCATGCTACAGTAGATGATGATGATGAGACTCCTTTAGCAGAACTCATTGTAGTAGATATCAGAACTGAGGAGCCAGTAGAGTAGCATGAGAGACCACTTCTCCTTTATAGACCAGCTATCTAGAGAGTTCAGATCATCTACTTGATAGACTAGATGAGGATTTATTTGTTAAGAGAGTTTTCACTAAGACTATCACTTTAGTTTGTGTATAGCTTCAGAGATATACTTCGTAGGCACAACAGATAAGATGAGATCTAATAGAAGCACTATCTTTAGTCAAAAAGGAGTCAGAAAGATTGATTCAGGCACTTACTTCAGTGAGGGAGGATGTTCATGATCGAGGTTAGTCATCTGGAGACATCAAACCATACTCTCCTTCTATTTAGTCTGGATCATCATCTTAGGATTATCCTGACCTATACTTGATTAAGATGCTAGGATTCATTTTTTAGATCTTTAGTAACCCTAGCAATCCACCTTTTGATAGATATAGATCTCATACATCGTATACGTTTTCATCATTTTTTATAATTATATTTTGCAAATCAATGAAATGCTACTTTTTATGAAAATATAATGTACTTGATGTTTACACTTGTTTGATTGAATATTTGTTTTATGTGTAAAACAAAGGGAGAGAAATAATTGCTTAAATTAAATGATTGCTTGCTAATACTTAGTTGCTTAATTGAATATTTATCTTGTTTATAAAACTAAGGAGAAGAAAAATATGCTTTTGTGATGTTTAAAATAAATATGCATAATTTCAAAAAAAAAAAAGGGGGAGAATCTTGAAACATAAATTTTTTTGTATTAACTCTTAAAAATAGGGAGAGAATTAAGAAAATTAAGCTTTCTAGCATCTATTATAAAAAACATGGGGAGAAATGATTTTGAAACTTAATAGAGAAAATCATTATTAATCTTAAAAAGAAAAAATATTGATGAATATTCGCATCATGCTTGTCTTGATTTATTCTTATGAATTTATTTGAATATTTTAATGGTTTTATTTATTTAAGCTGATTCATACCTTGCATGCATTGAGTTTCAAGCTAAAATTTAAAAAATATTTTGCTTCATAGGTTTATTTTCGAAAATAAATATGAAAATTGCTCTTCTTAGATCTTCAAGTGATATCTTCATTGGTTTGGAGCTGTAATTCTTCAAGAGAAATCATTTTACCATTTCAATATTTATGTTGTTTGACTTATTTTTAAAAAATAATTTTTAAACTTACAAAGAAAATTTTTTGATGAACTTGTGTAATTTGGTTATCTTGATATATTTGAGCATTCATGTGGTTTTTTTCATTTAACTCATTTTGAGAAATTTATTCATACTATTGCATGTTTCGATCTTATCATCATTTTTGACAATCAATTGGTATTAAGAGAGAAATTTGAAAATATTCTTCTTAAATTGGTATCAAGCTAAATTTGAAATGAATTTGATAGTTTTCTTTTAATTGTTATCAAAAAAATCTTTCAAAGAAATGACTATTTGGCCTATTTTCTAAACAATCAATAAAATTTGAATATTTCTCAATTGGTATCAAGATATTTGTTCTTAAGAAAATTTTCAAATTTGGTATCAATTATATCATTCTTGCCTTGCACCTTACTGCCTCATTTCTTTTTGACAAAATAATTGAATATTGAGTCTCAAATCTGACATTGCATTGCTACATCCTTCAACTATTTTGAGATAAAATCAAGAGTTTCATATCTTTTCTGAACTTAATTGAATGATGTTTGTTAAGAAAAGAAAGATTTGTATTTAAATAGAAGATCTCTCAATGATTTATCTTGCACAATCTATTGATATCAATTCAAAATAATTTATCAAAATAATTTGATCTAAATTCAATCGATTCATCTCTTAAGATCAAAAATTTAAACAATTGATATCATATTTTATTGCCCTATATACTATTTACTTATCTTTTGGTAAGCAGAAAAAAATGCTTTGTCTCAAACCTATTTTACTTCGCTATATCTTTCATTTTGAGGCAAATTCTAAAATTGATAAATAACCAAAAAAAATTAAAACAAATTTTTTGAGACTTAATTTGAATTTGAAGGAAGAAATGTGTTTTTGAATCTATATTGTCTAGAATAAGAGAAGTACCATCAAGCTTATATTGTTCAAAATTTAATAGAAATATATTTTCTAAAACTAGCTAAGCTTAAATTAAATCTAATGCAAATCTTTGGTTCATTCAAAAAGAGGGGAGAAAATATTTTTAAATCTATATTATTTCAAGAAGGGAGAAAGATACTCAATTTGATCTTGCTGTAAATTATACAAAAAGGGAGAGATGGTATCACAAACTAAAAAATCTTAATTTAAATGTTGAATGCATGTATATTTAAATTTGAATTAAGTTTGATGATTTTTAATCTGCTTTATATTTTTGATGCTGTCAAAAAGGGGGAGAATATGTTGTGTTGAGTATATGCTTGAAATGCTTGGATTGCTCACATAATTCATTATGCTTGAAATACTCATTTGTTTGCTTAAGAACATCATATGAAATGAATGTATGTTCAATATAATTTTGATATTTGAATTGAAGATAAATTTAAGCATTCATGAAGTTGACATTTACAAGTTCTTACTTTTTAACTTCATGACTATATTTGTAAATCAATTGAAACATATTATGTTTTTATTGCGCATATACTCAAAAGTTTGTCATCATCAAGAAGAAAGAGATTGTTGATCCTATGATTGATTTTGATGATTCTAAAATTTTGAGTGATTATGATACTAATCATATATTCATGAGTGAATGTAGAATTTTTCAAGTGTTGAAAATGAAAAAAATTATCTATAGAAGAAATCTTCTCAAAAGAAGCTAAGTTAAAAAAAGAAATAGATCTAAATGCCTAAATAAAATACCAATGAGAAGTTTTTGGAAGCCTACATGTTGTGAAAGACCATAAAAATTAAGATAGAAGAAGCCCTCAAAAGTTGAAGTCAAAGAATCACTCGTAGAAAAATATGCAAAATTTTTCAGTGGACTGTCATCCGAGTTAATTCAAATTTTATCCGAATCGATTCAAGCTAAAAATAAAAATAAATTTTTGGTATGTCAAAGTTTCAGCTGGCACGTACTCGAGTCGACTCGAGTGTCATTCGAGTCGACTCAAAGAAAAAAGGATAGAAAATCCGAATAGACTCACATAAATTCGAGTGGAGTCATAGAAATTTGAGTGGACCTTCGAGTCAATTTGAATATCCAAGCTGAAGTCCTTAGAAAAAGATAGAAAGTTAGATTTTTAGAAAAAAAAATTGAGCGGACTTGCAGATAGCTCGAGTCGACTCAAATCCTATCTGAGTCGACTCGAAGTCCAACGGCTAATTCTGTTGAATTTTTTGAAGTGTGCAAAATTATTTCTAATGGCTAATTTTTATTTTTCAATGATTAAAAATGGTTATTTTAGCTTCTAAAAAAGATTTAAAAATTTTCAAACTTAATGAAGAGCCAAGAGAATAAGATTAAAAAGGAAGAACACATCAGTTTATGTGAGTATCATTGAATGTCATTGGAAAGAAAGAAATGAGAGGAAGTTGTGCATAGATTTTAACAAGCTTTCAAGTGCAATCTTCTCCAATATTTTTCAATCCTCTCAAGCATCATTTGAAGAAAGTCACATCTCAAAGAGCAATTTTTTAGCTTCTACTTCAGGCTTCAAAGAGTTCATCTTTTATGTTTTATTTTGTTCTAAAATTTCATACTTATATTTTATTTTCTTTACAAATTTCTTTAGAGAAAAGAAATTTAGAGATTAAGACTGTCCAAGCTAGAAATTAGACTTGTTAAGTGAGCCCATAAAACCAACTAGGTTTATTGTGAATCCAAAAAATAATCAGTGTATAGATTTCGATTTGTGAGCCCATAAAATCAATTGCATTGAATATGAGCCTGAAAAATAATTAATATATAGGTTATGGTTGGTGATCTTAAAAAATCAACTAGATTTATTTGTGATCCCAGATAAAACAAATGCACTGTAGTCAGATTGATTATAATAGAATTTTTAAGGGGCTCTTGGGGAGTGGATGTAGATGCGGGGTTGTATCGAAATACTATAAATTTCTATGTTTTTGAATTGTGCCCTTTCATTCTTGTCTTGCTTTGCTTTTAATTCTTGCTTTACATTCATACTTGCTTTTATTATTTTAATTCCATTGCAATATAATTGCATACATCTTACAATCACTTAAGATAGCTTAAATTGAAGCATATTATTGTTTAGATTATTAATTTAGTTAAAATTTTTTTAAAGAGCCCAATTCACCTCTCCTCTTGGGTTGCTGCATTTTTGGACAACACAGCAATTTATGCCCTAAAGTAGCATCAACAAGTTGATCGATCTTTGAAAGAGAAAAATTATCTTTTGGGCATGTTTTGTTGAGGTCGGTGTAATCAATACAGATCTTCCACTTTCCATTGACTTTTTTAACCATAATGACATTTGCGATCTACTTCGTGTACAGTACTTCTCTGATGAATTTAGCTTTCAAAAGCTTATCAACTTCTTCATGTATTGCTTTCTACCTTTTTAGAGCAAAGCTTCTTTTCTTTTGCTGCACTGGCTTATATTTTGGATCAACATTGAGTTTGTGCACAATAACATCAGTTGAGATTTTAGGTATGTCAGAGGCTGATCAAGCAAAGACATCAGTATTTATCCAAAAAAAAAAGATATCTACTTTTTTCTTAAGTTTGGCTCTAGTAAAGATCCAATCTGAACTATTTTTTCTGGATCATCATCCAAAGGAACAGTGGTAAGCTTCTTTGTTGGTTCTCCTCAGCTTTTCTCGATGTCAGATTTATTTTTCTGATCAGGTACTTCAATTGGTAAGGCTTCCACGGGCTTCTTCATTCTTGTTGCTATCAAGAAAGCATCGTTTAGCAAGCATCTGATCCCCTCGCATTTCTCTGACTCCACACTTAGTGGAGAACTGGACTAACAGGTGATAAATAGAAACAACAGCTTTGAGGGCATTGAGTCTAGGTCAGCCAAAAATTATATTGTAAACTGATGGTACTTTAACAACTAGGAAGGTGAGTCATATAGTTGACTGGCATAGTTCTGTGCCTACTGTGACTGGCAAAGTGATTTCTCCTTCTACAGATACAGAATTTCCAGAGAAGCCAATTAAAAGGGTGTGGACCTACTTCAGCTGACTTGCCAAATTTATTTTTTAAAAAGTATCATAGAATAATACATCAATAGAGCTTCCATTATCAACTAATATTTTTTTATATCATATTTTGCTATTGTCATAGAAACAACAATAGCATCATTATGAAGAGTTTGAACTCTTTTGATATCATCATCAGAAAAAGAAATAATATTGTCTATGCGTTGACATTTTGGAGAGCTCCCAGCCACCTTAGCTGCTTCTGCAATTCCATCGAGGTTAGAAATCATGTTGATAACTTCAGCAGTAGGTCTATTGAGGTCATTCTCATTGTTTGGCTTTTGCCGCTGGTCGATAGTTTGATTAGTTTGATCTTGGATATATTTGCTAAGTTGACCTCAGCATATCAGTGCCTCTATTGCATCCCTCAGTTGTCAGCACTCCTCAATATCATGGCCGTGGTCTCAGTGGTAATGGCAATACTTTCTTTTGTCTCTTTTTTCTGATGGAGCCCTTAAAGGATAAGGTCAGCGAAGATATCCTTGGTTCTCAATCTCCATCAGTATTTGAGCTCAAGAGGTGGACAGTAAAGTGTAGGGATCAAATTACCAAGGTGGGTTTCTATACTTCAAATTTTTTTGAGGTCGATCAGTGCTGTTCTGTTGATTTTTGCGGTCTCCCTCCAAAGGCTGCTTTTTTCCATCTTCTTCTTTTTTTGCCTGATGGAGTATGCTATCTTCTTCTTCAACCTGTGCATACTTCTGTATCCAGACTAATATTTGCTCATAATTATCCAAATAGTTCTTGTTGAGGGAGAAGATCAGGCGGCTGCTCCTGAGTCCTTGCTTCAAAGCTGCTATGGCAATGGACTCATTAAAATTTTTAACTTCCAAAGTGGCTGCATTAAAGCATGCAGTATAATCTCATAGAAATTCATCTTCCTATTGCTTCACAGTAAAAAGACTGTAAGTGTTCTTCAGATGAACTCTGTTGTTGTCAAAGTAAGTGATGAACAATTTGACTAACTGTTCAAAACAGGAAATAGATCCTGACTGAAAGTTAGAGAACCAGATTCTTGCAGATTTTTTAAAGGTGTTACAGAGTAGGGCATCAGATGCCCCTTGTAGCCTCATGATGGCTCTAAAACCTTTCAAATGATCCAAAGGATCATTGGAGCCGTCAAATAACTCTACAGCAGGTATCTTGAACCAAATAGGAATCGATTCATTAAGGATTTATTGAGAGAAGAAATATTACAAGCTGAAATCTCTCCCACCCTATGAATTGCCGATCTGTATCTCCATCCACTTTTTCTTAAGATCCTGAATCTTTTATCCAAGATCTTCTTTCAAATTCATCTTTCTGCTTGGAGTAGATGATTCTGCCCCCCAAGATTGATTAGTGAGATCCAGAGCATGATTGCGAGAAAGATTATAAGGGGTTGGTTGTTGGGAGTGGTGAGATTGAACCACTTGAGGGATTGGTTCTCACTACTGCTACTCAGTGGTATACTAGAGCTGTTGTACCGTAGTAGTGAGGGCTTGAATTTGCTAGACAAGGAAACTAAATTACTGTGAATCAACAGTAACTGATGATTGAGTAACCTCTTGAGCATCTCCAGGAGGAAATGAGGCAGGAAGAGGATGAATTGATGCTTTTTTATTCATCATTTTTCATTAAAAATTTTTAGATATCCTTCCTCTAGCACCAATCTATTGCTGCAAGGCTCCGGAGGTGAGATCGGTGCTGAACCGAACTGGAGAACAAAGAGTTGTGTTGATATGAACCACGAGCAAAACCTACAAAAGAAGTTCCAAAATCATGGGGTGCCCTCCAGTTTAGGACTCTCTGATGCTTAAGTCAACCGAGACCTTGAGAACAGGTAATGAAAATGGAGAAGTAGAAAGTAAGAAGTGAGAGTTTGTGAGTGGAGAGAAGTAGAATGAACTCTAAGTGGAGAGAACTATGATTTCTTAGTGAAAATTTTAGCAGAGTCTTGTCTCTGTGAGTTTAGACTTAGTTTGTACTTGACTTGATTTGACATACTTTCCAAAGAGCATCCTGTCCCCCTTTTATAGAGGAAGCTTGCTTAGGCATTAAGAAAAAGCTGTTAGGCCATTGGAGATCTGTTAAGCCGTTAAAATCTATTAGGTTGTTAGGTCATTGGAGATCTGTTAGGCCGTTGGATTATTGTAACAGAATGGTCAGTTGTGCAAAGATCGTGGGGCGGCTACCTATATGGCAAATGAGCTGGAATACAACTAAAAGACAGCTACGACTGAGATAGATGATAGTTGTTAGATAATCATTTGTACTACGAATGGCACGTCGGTAACAGACCGATGTAGAATAACCGATATCAGTAAATATCTGAACTGGACGTTATGCCTTGAGTGTCCATAATCAGGTCGGTTAGAAACCAACATAAGTTTTGATTCTGTTGAGGAAAATCAATAGATAACCGAGGTGAGTGTCCTGCTTACTAGTAGTTCTGGATTAAGTCGATTAGCAGATAATACTGAAGAGGCAGGTCAGCTGGATGCCGAATTGATCATAATGCTTCATTAGGAGTCAATTCAGGTTAGCTCAAATCGGTGTTTAGTTGAGCTAAATTGAATTAGGTCGGTATTCAATCAATCTGATCTAGAAGTAAATTTTTATCAATATAATTCTCAGACGATTCTCTCTAATATTGTCACATGCCAGAGATATTTTTATTTTTAGCTTTCTGATGAGATTGGTCTTATAATGATTTTAACCTTCCGATGAGACCGGCTTTATGATGATCTCAGCCTTCCATTGAGGTCGGCTTTCTGACGAGCTCTATAGTTGAGCTTCATATCGATATTCTTATCAATCAGAGAACTCTTGAGTCTCAAGGACATCAGCTGAGATGGTAAAATCCCACAACATTCTCAATAATATTAAGACCTCTTAGCTTAGCCACACAGTAAAGTATGAATTTGCTTCAGAAGATAAGTGAGATTGAGTCATAATTATGCCAAAACAGGCTAACAACAGCATCACTCTCTTCTTAAACACACTCCCTGCCATAGAGTTGCTTAGCCAGAAAATGGACCGGATGAATCCCAGGCCCTTCATCAGAATAAAACACTGGAAATCTAATAATTCAATCTGATAGTCAAGTGCCAACAATGGGTAAATTAATGTTACAGTCATATATGTAGACTAAGTTCGAGCAGCGAGTTGCTCAAGTGCTTAACCATCCAATTGTCACGGCACCGATACCATTACACCATTCCTAATTAAGAAACTAACATGAATATATCTGGTCCAAGTGCAGGTTGGTTTTTCCACTCTTCTCAAATCCTTAGGCCTAACGCAATAAAACAGTACGGCAGGGACTATAAATTGGAAGTACAGCCCCTCCATCAATTTGGCCGTGTGCAGCCCACTTACTGTGCATCACATTAACAGGATTACCAAAGTTCCCACCAAACGGGCGAAGAAGATAACATCCAACATTACTACTCCGTCCAAATCCATATATTGCTTCCACGAGAAATTCTTTGTGCACCACGGGCGGTGGAGCTCGGCGCACACCGCCCACGGTGATTGGCTCGGGTGCGGGGCTGGAGAGCAGCGCGGGCGGAAGCATGCCAATCCATAGACCATTCTCAGCACAAAAACATACTGGGAAGGTGGTGCTAACAGAGCAAGACAGCTCATTTTGCTTGTTAAGAATTTAAAATCTATGAGTGCAAAAGCAGAATAACGCATAGTTGAAGAATGAGAGAACCCATAACAGTTTAGCTCTAACTCCTCGGCAAAGGTGGACCTGATTGAACTTGAGAATATTTAACTTGGAAGTTCCGATTGAATCCCCAGTGGTTTATCAGTTGTTACGCATGCATCAACTAAACCTCAAAGGAAGCAAGCCAAAGGCTTGAGAAAGAAGTCGTTAAGGGCCTTCCTCTGATGCTGCCATGCTGGTATATATTCTAAATAATACATAAAAAAACTTCCAGAGCAATAGCATAGCAGAGCACCAACACTGTGGAAGTACTGCATCAAACTTGATTACGGCCATTGCAATTATAAAATTCACAAATACAAGAATCAAGCAGGAGAAGAGTGAAATTGAATGTATCTGGCCTGATCAACGGTACCGAGTGTATGTGACTTCCATTGTTCTGCTCTAATTTCACTTGAAGCCATGTATTGAAAGGTTTCCAACTCCAGAAGTTAATAATCATCAAGTGTATCATTCATCTGAAAATTTGATCAAATATCCAAGGGAAAGCATTGCCTCAAACTTCCACGGTTCAGTAGTCCGAAGTCGATAAAATTTGTGACTAACGTATATATGTTGCATGCAAGTATGTCCACAAAAAGAAAGCAAGATTGGGCTTAATGGGGGGCTCATGAGTCATGCAGAAGGTTCTTGCTTTCATTGACCACAGAGCAATGCATCCCTCTTCACAAAGAATCATATCCATGGAAACTCAATGCGCTCTTGTTAAGCCATCTAGCCACCTTATGCATACATTTCTCATCCACCACCTCTAAATTGCCACATCTGCAATTATTTTCAATGCAATTGCACCTAATACTACTTCATTTCCGGTGCATCTTTGTCTTGCTTCCAGAGTAACCTTTTCCTAACTGAGCAGATAACCACTCCATTTGCTGGCACCAAATAGCTGGAACAACACTTGATGGTCATCATTAAAGGGTGTTGGTTGCTCGTTACGTGGGCAGCTGAAGCCATTTCAGATATGCAGGAAGTGACTGCATGCATTTGGTTGTCCTGAAATGATCTTAAGTCACCTTCTGCTCTAAGAGGAACTAGACTCAAAAATACCCGAAAGGATTTCAGCTGGCGGAGGATGAAATCATGTCAGCTAAGCGAGTCCCCATCCAGTCAATCAAACATGCCCTGAGGTTCGAAATGGCCAATTCTGTGATTAAGTTAGACCAGCAGTGCAAATGAAAATGAAAGCAGGTTTCAGAATCAGATCTGATACAGTCACTTCAAACCTAGTCACTCACTACAGAGGTTTCCCTTAGCAACATATATCATCATATATGGTATACCTGCACACTCTGCTTCTTATCAAATACAGGGACAATCTTAATAATCCATGAGACCTCTTCAGTGAAAACAAGGAGGCAGGTATCACAGATAACTTCCAAAAGTAAACAGATTGCCAATAACTTTACAATTTTATCTACAGAATAGCATAAAACACTTGTCAATCGAGACAGTCCACACAAAAAAAAAGAGAGCAATTACTAGTATGAAAATAACTGCCCAGAATTTCTAGTTTGTTGATTAATACTATGCAAATAATGAATCCCAAAGCAATTATTGGTCAGAAGCAAGTTGTGACATGTCAACACCCAAGTTCATCTTGAATCCCAAAGGATGGTGTTGGGATTTTAGCGTCTCAAATTCGACCCACAACAGCGAAAACTCAGATGCGGAGAAGCCCAGCTCGAAGAGCACATCGCGAGGAGCCTGCAGATGCGGCCCACAGGTGCACAAGGACTGCAAACATGGCCCACGGGTGCACAAGGCCCGCTGCAGCGCACGACCTAGCATGGGCGCATGGTTCAGGCGCGAGCGCGTGGCCCTGTGCGTGAATAGGTGATGCGGTCCATGGTGGACTGCGGGAAAAATCGCAGTCCATGCATCCGCCGTGGACTGCTGCAATCTACATGCGAAAAATCAAAGTGCACGGAAGTCTTTTGCATGATCCAACAGCCAGGAGGGCTTGCGGTCGCAATCAGACGGCAAGCAACGTGCGCGGGCATGATTAGACACAATCGGATGGCTTAGGAGGTTCTGCGGGGAAGATCCAATGGTCAGAAAGAGAGTTGAGTCCTTTTGAAGGTAGGATTTCGATCCAGGTTGGATTTCTGATCTATAAAAGAGGTCTGAGAGGCTGGTAGGCAGAGAGGAAGCAATTTGGTATGAGCAGCTATGGCAAGGGTATCAACAGCAGCCGAGAGTGTCTCAGAACAGCCGTGGAAGCGGTCGTGAGTGTAGAGGCAGAGGCTGCACTATGATGTAGCAACTATAAGAATGCAGAAAGCATCTAAGGGCATTGAGAATCCTAGCATGATAAGCCTGTGAGAGGGTTTTCTTAAAAAATTTTATGAGAGCTTTTGTAAGGGGTGAGAGGTGAGAGCTTCTTGTTGAGAGAGAGATTTATATATGAGAGTTGAGAGTGAGTATTCTCCTCTTGTACTTATTTTCTCTTTCATAGTAAAGCCTTGGCATGCCCCATAGAGGTAGATCTTGGTCTAATCTACGTATTTGATTGTGTCTGTCTTATTTTTTCTTTCTTTCTGTAGCAACAAATGGTACCAGATCTTCGATAATTAGTATCAGAGCCAGATGGTACCAGAGCGTGCAGTTGTCCAAATTGTAGCAGTATTCATCAAGATTGAAGAAGATGGAGAAGACATGCACAATCAGGATGGAGATCAACTGCGAAGGATTGATTGATGCTCTCTTATGCAAGAAAAAGCCGTCTATCATGGAGGATGCTAGTGGGAGCCTAGTGCAAGATAGAGCTCCAAATGAAGGTGAATCGGATACGAGATGGGAGACTCAGAAGGATGATATACGACATCACCAGGAGGTTACCCTGAGCAGATCTCAAGTCATACAGGACAAAGTTGGAATCGAGCGGCCTAGTTCGACTCCCATATTTGCACATCCATGAGTAGCAGACGTATGTCCCAGGGCATAGAGGCGAGATCATCTAGATGTTCTCAAAGTTAGGAAGAGGTCGAATGTCGAATCATGATGGAGATTATTGAAATTTTGGCACCTTGAATTCGACCAACAGTAGCGAAAACTCATATGCGGAGTAGCCCAACTCGAAGAGCACATCGCAAGGAGCTCAGAGATGCGGCCCATAGGCACGCAAGGCCTACAGGTGTGGCCCATGGGCTTGCAAGGCTCGTTGCAGTGCGCGGCCCTAGTGTGGGTGCATGACCCAACATGGGTGCGTGGCCCAAGCACGGGCACGCGGCTCAGCACGAGCATGCAGCCCAAGCGTGGGTGCACAGCCTAAGCACGAGCGTACGAACCTGTGCATGAATAGGTGACATGGTCCACGACAGACCATGGGAAAAATTATGGTCCATGTGTCCGCCATAGATCATCGCGATCTACACGCAAAAAATCATGATGAACGGAAGTCTTTTGTGTGATCTAGCAGCTAGGAGGGCTCACTGTAGCGATCGGATGGTAGGCAACGTGTGCGGGCATGATCAGGCACGATTGGATGGCTCGAGAGGCTCTACGGGGAAGATCCAATGGTCAAAAAGGGAGTTGAGTCCTTTTGAAGGTAGGATTTCGATCCAGGTTAGGTTTTTGATCTATAAAAAAGGTCTGAGAGGCTGGTAGGCAGAGTGGAAGCAGCTTGGCAAGAGCAGCTATGGTAGGGGCATCAACAGCGATCGAGAGTATCCCAAAATGACCGTGGGAGTAACCGTAAGTGTAGAGGCAGAGACTGCAATATGATGTAGCAGCTGTGAGAATACAGGAAGCATCCAGAGGTGTCGAGGACCTTGGCACGACAGGCCTATGAAAGGATCTCCTTAAAAAATTTCATGAGAGCTTTTGTACGAGGTGAGAGATGAGAGCTTCTTGTTGAGAGAGATATTTATGTACAAGAGTTGAGAGTGGGTGTTCTCCTCTTGTACTTATTTTCTCTTTCATAGTGAAGCCTTTGCATGCCCCATTGAGGTAGACTTGGTCTAATCTACGTATTTGATTGTGTCTGTCCTATTTCTTCTCTCTTTTTGCTACAACAAGTGGTACCAGTTCTCCGACAAATGGTGTCTAAGCTGAGATTAGAGATGCAGACATGTATTGAGGAAAATCATTTCAGCATGAAGAAAAAAAAATGCCAAAAGAAATAGCTGTGTAGCATACTTAACAATAGTAAAGGTTTATAAAAGGAGCAATAAGCAATTGAATGGCACATAGATTATGTAAATTTTACAATGGATTTCTCGGGTAAGAAATGCATCACCCTAATGCTACTGTTATGGCAAAAAAAATCAAAAGCGTTCATGTTTTTGACTGCAGTTGTTTCAGCCCATTTAGGGCGAGACTTGGTAAAATAGTAAGATTGCTCTATTGTGACCTAGAGGTCACAGGTTCATAACATGGAAACTGCGTCTCCATGTGGAGGGATAAGGGAGTTTGGGGGTTTAAGTCTGGATGAACCCATTAGTCTAACACATAGAAACATTTCTATGTTCTGTTCCTCCACTAACAGGCATAAGTTGGCAACAAATAAAGGAATTGTCAATCATAGAATTAAGCCACATGAACATACGTAAATTGTTCATACACAATTAACATGGGAATACCAGGCAATGCCAAGCCTTGAAGCACAAGTATCTTCAGGCCGACAAATAGTGAAAGAATGATGTTAAGACACTCCTGATTGTCATGCTAATAATTAGTGAATATTGTTTCGCAGCAATTTTACCTAAATAATATTATTTAAAAAAAAATATCAAAATAATATTCTTTACAAAATATTTATCAAAATACTATCCAAAATAAAATCGTCCTACCATAAGACGACTTTATATGCTGACTCACCACAACTCACGTCATGTGGATGGTAGAGTCAATAACATAGAATCGTTCTATGGTAGGATGACTTATAGAGTCACCCTATGATGGAGCGACTTTGAGTAACCACCAGCCTACATCGAGAGACCACTACTCTTCAACCATTGAGAGGGAGGTTGGGGGGGTGTGGGGAGGGATGACGGGGACCGAGAGGGCCGAGAGGTAGAGAGTCGGGGACTGAGAGGCAGAGAGGTGGGGTGTTTGATTTTTTTTTTTTTCTCCTAAGTGAGAGAGAGAGAGAGGGGAGAGAGGGGTTTAGTCAGGAGAGAGGGGAGATTAAACTCCTCTCTCCCCTTTGCCCATCACTAAAAAAAATAAAAAAAAACCAAACACCCCGCCCCTCTCCCTTTTGGTCCCCCGACCCTCTCTCTCTCTCGATGTCCGCCGCCCCTCCCCGTGCCCCCCAACCTCCCTCTCGATAATTGGAGAGTCTAATGGTCTTTCGGTGTAAGTCCGCAGTTAAAGTCGCTCTATCATAAGGTGACTCATACATATTGTTTGAATTGGGGGTACACGAGGGTTCATAAGGGGAAGGGAGGGGAGGGTAAAGAATAAACCCCTATTTGGTAAAATATTTTGAGAGGTAAAGGAGGATAAAGAAGGGTTCTCTCAACCCCTTCGTACCCCTCACTTATTTAATTTTCTATACCCTCCGATTTGGGATGTAACGGAGGGGAAGGTTCACGCTTAATTTTTATTTTCCTAACTTATTCTTAATAAAATTTTAAAATTACAACTAGACCATTATATACTCTATCTTCCCAACCGCCCTTTTGCTCTTCGCACAACTCAGAAACCCTATAGCCATCCCTTCGCTAGCAGGCCGCTCATGCAAATCCGGATATCACAATCTTTGAAAGACAGATTACAGTGATAGAGATTCAAAATCTACCAGTATCTGAGCTGACGGTAATCTATTAATGAGAAAAGACATATTAGTCAATATATATATAAAAGTTCTTCTACCCCTCTCTTAATCCCTCTATTCAAACAAAGATAAGGTATGTACCCTTCTTTACCCTTTCCCTCCCTTTTCAAACAAGAGTTCATTAATTTCTTTACCCTCCATTACCCTCCCTTTCCCTCCATTACCCTCCTCTCTCCTCTCCTTATGAACTCTCGTGTACCCCAATCCAAACAAAGCAATAAAATCGCCCTACCATAAGACGACTTATAGAGTCGCTTTTTTGTAGGACGACTCTACGCTGTTGACTAAGCCATCCATATGGCGTGACTTGTGGTGAGTCAGCACATAAAGTCATCCTATGATAGGATAATTTTATTTTAGACAGTATTTTGATAAATATTTTATAAAAAATATTATTTTTATATTTTTTTAATTAATATTGTTCAAATAAAATTGCCTTGTTTTGCCTATATTTAGGTATTGATCCTGTTCATAGACCCCTTTGCAAAAATTTATAGGACACCTTTCAGGCAACGTCATGCTCATGGGTCACAGGCCTCCTCTAAAGCCGATGCTTACCCGACTGTTTCCAACCTGCAAACCGGTATTCTTACTCTCGTTTTCTTTGTAACTGATGTCCCACGAAGTATGAACATAGATATGGGATATGAATACAACATGATATCCACAGGTGACTTAATGAACCTTGCAAAAGTAGGATATGCTTCAGTGCAGCTAGGATGGACAATCAATAAATGTGTGCATATTTTTATACATAAATGTAAAATAGCATCAATAAAGCATAGTAGGTTATCAATATAATATAACATAGTTCATATTTCATACAAATAGTGTTAATATCCGCATACCTTAACATTTAGTTACCATTTAAAAACTCCAAAAATTAAATTCTTCATCATTAAAAGGACAATAATTTACCAAGAAAAGAAAGAAAATAAATCCTCACCAAAATAAGTCCTCACTTCATTGTTGGAGGTATCAGGACCTAGCCAATATATCTTAAGTGTAAATTGTTGCACCTACAGCTTATGTCTAGGACCATGAAGTCCCTGATCCTAAAGATTGATATCTGATCGAGCAGATTTTCCATGATTATCATAGTAGCAGCTGCTTCTTCAAAGACACCCAAAAAAAAAGAGCTTCTCTGAGAATATTAATAAATCATCAGAATACCAGAAGAGTGGCAACATCCCAAACTTTGAGCATCTGAAAATGCAGGAGAGAAAACAACTCATCTACATTACAGCTCTCAAAGGAAGAATACAATTCTACATTACAAGAATCTAATGCGAGAGAAACTTTGTATTAGTTAAGCTAAGATTTCAAGAACATGCAGTCTAATGGTGAAGAACAACAAATAAAATGCATTTCTTTTGTTCCCCTGACAATCTGGGCATCCCATGAACTTTGTGCCAGTCCAAACATATACTATTCTTGATAAAGGCCTTTCTTGAAATAATTAATTTGCAAAGAAAGGATCCATAAAGTTGACAATAATTAGATGGGAGAAGGCTTAATGGTTATCGATTAGGTAAACAAAGGATACATTCTAGAGGCAGTTTACAAAAAACAAAAAATTGTGAACAAAACAGTGGTTGTCAGAAAGACACCAGTTAGGTACTATTAAACCTTGTCTACCATGAAAATGATCTAAAACTACCTAGTACTCTATAAATTGACCTAAAATGCACTTACAATCATGTTGAAAATCACAAACCAGGTCTCCTCTACAAAGCTATCTAGAGTGTGCATGAGGACACTCCACCTATCAAACAGATCCATCTCTACTGTCATTGCATGGTGTTCTAGATTGAATTATCACCTGAGCCCCCGAAGTAAGCCTGCTGGAATAAATTAACACATTCTCCATGAAGAGACAGAAGTAACCTTACGACCATAAATATGTTGGGGGAGGGCAAATGATGCTGTTGAACTTAACTTTCCTCAATCTTCTTGCTCACCTAATGCTTTTTCTTCGCTGAATGATTCTAACCGCAGGTGTGTACCTTTTACCGAGGAAGCATCAGTTATTCTTCTGCTTGCAACCTTAGATGACTCTCTGCCCCAGCTGAAGAGTTCCTTAGGCCATCTGAAATAAGTGAGCTCATTGTTTCTTTCTTGGGCTGCTTGTTGGATGTCAATTTAATTGTTTGGGGGAGGCATTTTGATCGTGACAAATCCACTACCTTTTCCTTATCCTTGTTTGCATTTGGTGACTTGCAGCTCCGGCATATTCTGGATTTATTAGTATTAATTGCTACAGTAATATAAAAATCAAGAATATTTCAATCCACCAAGAGAATCAACAGCAAAATGAATAGCAACTGGGAAGGACAAAACAATAAGAGCCAAAATCTATAAACTGAAATTTTCTATAAAAAGTAGTCCATATGGCAATTCCTGGTTTATCCTCTCGGCCATCTACAAGAGTGAAAACTAAATAGGGCATTGAATTCATTAAGGTAGAACAGCAGTCTACTGGGCAGTGTACATCTAGATTTAAAAAAAAAAAAAAAAATCTTTGCATAGATGATGAATTAAAATACGATCTTGCAGACTTGGTGCTTCCTATTAATTTGTACAAATGGAATTCATAAGAAGTTGTTCTGATGAGAATCAAGAATTTGCACGGAGACATCGTAATTTAGAAATTATGAGATTTTAAATAATTAAGAGATATTTGAGAAATTTTATCTTATTTTTATAGATTTTAGATTGTTTTCATTTAGATTTTATCTGGTTTCTATATTGAGAGAAGATCTTGTTTCCATTTTAGAGAAATTTTATTTTGTTTCTATCTTATCTGAGAGATTTTATCTTGTTTCTATATTGAGAGAGATTTTATCTTGTTTCCATCTTAGAGAGATTTTATCTTATTTTCAACTTATTTGGGAATCTATTGAAAGACTTCTATTGTATTGAAGGGCAGCTTGGAATGACAAATTAAAAATCTTAAAATAGACTATTTTTCTTTCTCTTGATTTCTTTATTTTTCTTTCATTTTATTTTTCTTTTTTATTTGATTTTTTGAGTTTTTTTTGGGGGGTATCACATCAATTTGGTATCAGAGCCTTGTCAGATCACTTTCTATGCACAATGCAAATCAATTTGAGATAATTAATCTCATCTTATATAAGGTATTGAACCTTATAACTTCTTCAAATTGTGGATAGCTTCTACGATTGCTTAGATCCTCTTTTTTATTTTATGTTTTCCCAAACCCTCCCCCTAAAAAAAACTCAAGAAAGCAAATAGGAAAGAAAAATAACATGAAAGAAAAATAAAGAAATCAAGAGAGAAAAAAATAGTCCACTTTAGGGTTTTTAATTTGTCGTTCTAAATTGCCCCTTCAATACAATAGGAGTCTTTAAATGGACTAATAAGATGAAAATAAAATAAAATCTCTCTTGGATAAAATAAGATAAAATCTCTCTCAATATGGAAATAAGAAAAAATCTCTCAAATAACATAGAAATAAATAAAATCTTTCTAAGATGGAAGCAAGATTTTTTCTCAATATTGAAACAAGATAAAATCTCTCAAATATCTCTCAATTATTCAAAATCTTATAATTTTTAAATTATGACATCTTTGGCTAAAATAAGTGCAAAATTTCTGATTCTCATCATTTTTACCTATAACAGCTTAGTAAATTGGTCTACTGGCAAGAGCCTTTTTGAAATTGTTTATTACTTTAATCCTCATCAATCCATTGACCTTGCTCCTTTACCTCTAGATAATCACTGTCAACTCTTTTGCTCAATATATTCATGACACTCATGCCGATATTCAACGAAAGATTGCAAAGAACATCAAAAAATATAAACTTCCTACCGATGCTCATTATAGGAATGTGGAGTTTAATGAGGATAACTATATGATGGCTCGTATTTGTCTAGAATGTTATCCCAAATATTAGTCCAAGAAATTGCATACTTGAGCTATTAGTCCCCGTTGCATCCTTCGTAAACTTTGATCCAATGCTTACAATTTAGAGTTACCTTTTGATTTAAAATTTAGTCTAGTTTTTAATATTGGAGACTTGTTTCCTTATCGGGGCATATTTGAGCATCCTACTGTGTGTGTAGGTATTCTTACCAATTGCATTACTTCATCTTCAGCACCAGTCCCAGTTCTTCCTTCACTTCTATCGTCGTCACTAGACTATATTGAGCGTAGT
This sequence comes from Elaeis guineensis, assembly GCF_000442705.2. NCBI lineage: Eukaryota > Viridiplantae > Streptophyta > Magnoliopsida > Arecales > Arecaceae > Elaeis > Elaeis guineensis. The sequence continues at coordinate 102,984,734 of NC_026003.2, forward strand.
ATCATTGATGAGATTGTTTCTTCTATTCATGGTGGATTTTAAAGATTTTTGATTAAATGACTGGACCGGCTAGATTCAAATGCTACTTAGGTTTATGAGGATCAGTTATACCATAATTTCTTGTCAGAAACGAGTTCTTTCGAGCTAGAAAAAATGATGAGAATCAAAAATTCTACACTTATTTTAGGCAAAGATATCGTAATTTAGAAATTATGGGATTTTGAATATTTGAAAGATATTTAAGAGATTCATCTTGTTTCCATCTTAGAGAGATTTTATCTTGTTTGCATCTTATTTGAGAGATTTTATCTTGTTTTCATATTGAGAAAAAAATTTATTTCTATCTTAAAGAGATTTTATCTTATTTCTATATTGAGAGAGATTTTATCTTATTTTTATCTTAGAAAAAATTTATCTTATTTTTATCTCATTTGAAAGTCTATGTAAAGACTCCTATTATATTGAAGAGGCAGCTTGAAATGAAAAATTAAAAATCTTAAAGTGGGCTTTTTTTCTTTCTCTTGATTTTTTTATTTTTCTTTCATTTTATTTTTCTTTCTTATTTGCTTTCTTGAGTTTTTTTTTGGTGCCACATCGATTTGGTATCAGAGCACTGTCAGATCATTTTTTGCACACTGTGCAAATCTATTTAAGGTAATTGATCTCGTCTCATATAAGTTATGGTTCTTTCATTGAACTTTGTGACTTTTTCAAATTATTGGTAACTTCTACAATTGCTTAGATGCTTTCTTTTATTTCATACTTCCCTAGATCAAAAAAAAAAAAATTAAGAAAGCAAATAGAAAAGAAAATAAAATAAAAAAAAATTAAGAAATCAAGAGAAAAAAAAACATCACACTTTAGAATTTTTAATTTGTCATTCTAAGCTATCCCTTCAATACAATAGGAGTTTTTAAATAGACTCTCAAATAAAATAGAAACAAGATAAAATCTCTCTAAAATGAAGACAAGATAGAATCTCTTTCAATATGGAAACAATATAAAATCTCTCAAATAAGATAAAAATAAAAAAAAATTTCTCTAAAATAGAAATAATATTTTCTCTCAATATGAAAATAAGATAAAATCTCTTTAAAATAAAAATAAGATAAAATCTCTCAAATATCTCTCCATTATTCAAAATCTCATAATTCCTAAATTACGATGTCTCCACCTAAAATAAGTATGAAATTTTTGATTCTTATCATTTTTGCCTATAATAGCTCAGTGAAATGGTTTACTGGCAAGAATCTTTTTGAAATTATTCATAGCTTTAATCCCCGTCAACCAATTGATCTTATTCTTTTACCTATAGATAATCATAAATCTGAGCTTGCCATCTCTTTTGCTCAATATATTCATGACATTCATGTTGATATTTGGTGAAAGATTGTTACGAGCATTAAAAAATATAAACTTTCTATTCATGCTCATGATAAAAAAGTAGAATTTACTGAGGGAGATTGTGTGATGGCTCATATTCATCCAGAATATTATCCTAAACATTCATTCAAGAAATTGCATTCTTGAGTTACCGATCCCTTTCACTTTTTATGTAAACTTGGATCTAATGCTTATTATTTAGAGCTACATTCTAATTTAAAATTTAGTCTAATTTTTAGTATTATGGATTTATTTTCTTATTGGGACACATTAAAGCTTCCTACTATGCATGAAGATGTTTCTACCAGTTGCACTACTTCATCTTTAGTGCCGGTCATAGTTCTTCTTTCACTACCATCGTGATCATCGGATCGTATTGAGTATATTATTATTGATGAGATTATTTCTTCTGCTCAAGATGGATTTCAAAGATTTTTAGTTAAATAGCAGGACCGGTCAGATTATGATACTACTTGGGTTCATGAGGATGAGTTACACAGCAAGTTCTTGCCAGAGGTTAGTTCTTTCTAGCTGGAAGGAAATAATGTGAATCAGAAATTCTGCACTTATTTTAGACAGAGACATCGTAATTTAAGAATTGTGGGATTTTGAATAATTGAGAGATATATGAGAGATTTTATCTTCTTTCTATTATAGAGAGATTTTGTTTTATTTCCATCTTATTTGAGAGATTTTATCTTGTTTTCATATTGCGAAAAAAATTTGTTTCCATCTTAAAGAGATTTTGTCTTGTTTCTATCTTATTTAAAAGTTTATTTAAAAACTCCTACCTATTGTATTGAAGGAGTAGCTTGGAATGACAAATTGAAAATCCTAAAATGGATTGTTTTTCTTTCCCTTGATTTCTTTATTTTTTTATTTTATTTTCCTTTTCCATTTGCTTTCTTGAGATTTTTTTTTTTTTTTTCTGGTGCCACGTCATGTTCTCATCTAACATTTGTACAAGAAATAAGCATTAAGGGAAGGTCAAACAAGCAACTATCTAAGCTGTCAATGCACCCCAGGCCCCAAACTTCAGTGTCCCCTTGCAAAGAACAGCAATCAGAGAGAATATAAATTATCATGTTATCATTCCAAGCATCACCTTTACAGCTTTACCCTGTTAGTCCAAAAATGTAAAAGGGCATCATCAGATCCACGGAACCCTGAACCACTTCCTGATTCTACGAAAATGGCATCCATCTTTCCTCATGAATAATACCCATATCTGAAAACTAGAAAATCAAAAGCCCCCCAGATAAAAAGAGCTACTTTTAATTGTATATATTAGCTGCTCTATAGGAAGGAGGGAGGAACTCTTATGTCCCCATGCAGAATCACTGTTGCCAAAGTCTAAATCCAAAAGTAGTATAGTTAGTCAAAGCAAGATATCGTTCATTTGACAGAAAAGCTAAAGGGGCGTTTGGTGACTCAACTTGGATCACCATGGTGATCCAAGATCCTAATGATCCAAATCCTAAGGTGATCTAATCTCTAATGATCTAAGATTATGATGTTTGGTTTGCCATAGTGTAGTGATTAAAGATCTCTAGATGTATACAAGTAACTTGTTTGGTATGCTACGGGAATCCAATATTACCGACTATATAATACCAAAAATACCTCCGATATATCTCAAATAAATTTTTTTATGTTATCTACTAAACAAATTGACTAACTATAATATTTATTTAAAAAGTGACACTTTAGTTATGGACCGAAGATTAAAAAAAAATATAGTATTTAGCTAGATACAACTAGAAACATAAACTTCATATAGAAACCAAAAAGAAAAAATGATAAGAAGAGATGGAACAAAAGGAAAGCCTCGTGATTGGGTTGAGGAAATGCCACTTCGAATTATGCTGCTTTGGGAGTTGGGATTGAGAATTGGGGTAAAAAAAAGTTTAGAACAAAACCAAATAAACTTTTTCTCTTTTTAATCAGAAAATAAGAGGAAGAAAGATTTCTTTCTCTTTCATGGAGATGACGCCCCAAGTATCAGCATGCGTTATTTCTCTTTCGTGGAGCAGACTCCTCGAGTACCCACCCCATACATGCGGAAAAAATATCATAACTAAAAAAATGATTTTTCTTTTCGAAAGTTTCGATTGCGAGGATATTTTGGTTAACATATTTTAATATAAAATCATTGTGATAGAGTAATGTTGGATACCCATCCTCAAGAGTAGATTGTTTATCACCGCATTGGACGGTGATTTGTAAAGAGGATGATTTGAAATCACTGCCATGTAGGATCACCATGATGCAACTAAATATAGTAATCTCATCAGCTCCATCCATATCACTCTTGACCCCGAGTGGATTATGCATACCAAACGTCCCCTAATGGTAATTTGTTTTGACAAGCAATTCATTTATATGTGATTTTTTTTCAGGAAAGCAGATTTTCAAATATCTAGCTGATTCATCCAAAAGAACAAGAAAATGCAACATAAAACTTTAACAACCAGGAATCTATTCTACCATAAGAAGTACTTCCGTAAACGGTATCCAAAGAGAAAACTATATGATATAAGAGTCCTGAACTCTAATAAGAATCTAGCATATTTTATCTTACAACTAGTACAAAACACAACTACCTACTTAATTCACTCATTTTCATCTCAGTAGTAATTCAGATTTTACGGAGTATTTTGTGCTAGTACAGATTCAAATTAACAAAGAATCTTCAGGCAACTGCCACAAACACAAAGAAAATGTAGTATATAAAATTAAGTATGAAAGTGAGAAGAAAAAATTCCAGCTCACTTGTCTGCACTGTTGGAAGAAGAGCACTTCAGAATGGGCATGCCTTGCCCTGCTTCCTCTTTGTGCTTCTATCAAGCTCCCATTGTAGTACTCCTTGTCTTCCATTCTCAGTCCCATCAACCTCAGATTCCTTAAGCACTTCCCCCGGGAGTATCATGAAGCTGTTCATCTTACTGGCATCTGCTCCCATGTCTGTCTTTCCGCTGGAGAAAAATGAACTCCATGTAGTCGGTGGCTAAGAGATCTTATGCGCATCCATCTCAGGCCAGAAGACATCATTTCCCATATGCCATCATAAGTCGATACGCCTCGAATGCAGGTATCACGACCTCCAAGGGCCCTCCTTCCACCTCTGTCGTCAGTCCCCGGGGGAATTTACGTCCCATGGGGGAGGTCTTGTGGGTCCAAGTTCCAGTGATATGTTGCCAGAGAAACCTGCCCTATGAGATGAGGGAGGCTACTCATCGTCACGAAAAGTAGGTGATGAAGGTGGAGGTTTGGCCGCTTTAATGACAGTGGTGAGAGGGGAAGCAGAAGCAGCAGCTTCCTGGATTCTAGAAAATGTAGGGTTTTCCAGTCGAGTGGGCTTCGCCATTGCCGTGATGAATCCGATAAAAACAAGCGGAAGAAAAAGAGAACAGTTCTGGGAGTCCAAATGCAGCATCTTAGTTTTCTATTTCAATAACCAATTCAAAAAAAAAAAAAAAACTTTTGCCAGTTTTTTTTTCTAAATTTTATTTTGAAGTTCCTTAAGAGATTGATCCAAGAGATCGATCAGAACCCTCAAGGACAAACTCATTCCCATGAGCTGGGAGCACAAGATCAACCTTGGAAAGGTCATGCTGCAAAAATCCATACTTGTTGCTCCAAAAGTTTGTATTGAAAATGAGATTTGAATTACTTGCATGTTCATGGTACTAATAAGCTTTATATACAAGTTAAACTTCTTGATTTTAGGATTAGATATAGTAGAATACAACAACAAAATCCCATAATTTGATACATATACTAAATGTGAATACGACAACCGGATCTCATGAGCTTTGGAAGGATATAGATTGGCATATCAAGATTCGGCGTACACTATATAGATATCCAAAATGCTATTACTTACTAATATATCGAGATTCTGCATGCAATATATGACAGTTGTAATATCTAAGATTCTATAATAGATGAGATTCTAACGATCATAATATAGCTCCTATATTACCATTCCAATGCATCAGATCAACCCATCAATGAAGAAAAAAGTTTTTATTTATCATTGGAACTTCTTCATTACCTCTTATAGGACCACGGATTCATGACAGCCATACCTTTCCTCTCAGCATTGAGACGATTAACGAAATCTATCAAAGAAACCAAGAAAACCACCAAACGAGAGCAAAAAAACAAGATTACGCATTTCTTCTTATCTTAGCTTTCATTTAGGTTATTCTACTGACATATGAGGTGGAGCCCAATGGTGGCCTTCCACAATTGTGCCCGATCCTGATAGGAACCTGAAAGTATCACTACAAGAAATTTGATTTTTTGCGACGAAATTTTTTCGTCGCTAAAAATCATATTTTCGTCGCTAAACGTATTTGCGACAAAATATATCGTCGCTAAAAATTTGTAGAGAAAGCCTCGTAGCAAAAGACCTTAGCGACGAAAATATTTTATTTCGTCGTAAAAAATAGTAAACCCAGACGACGAAGTTATGTATTGTATTAGTGATGAAAATATTTTGTCGCAAGAGCTTAAATTTTCGTCGCTAAAATTGCAACGAAAAAAATTTCGTCGCTAAATATTTTGATTAAAAAAATTTTTTTCTTATTTTTTGCGACGAAAATGAAATTCGTCGCAAAACTTAGCGACGGATTTCGTCGCAAAATAATTTGTCGCAAAAATTTCATCGCAAAAATTGCGACGAAAAAAATGTTCGTCGCTATAATTGCGACGAAAAAAAAATTTCGTCGCTATAATAGCAACGAAATAAAAATTTCATCGCTAGAAGGGCGACGAAATAAAAAAATTCGTCGCCATAATTACGACGAAATAAAAAATGCGTCGCCATAATTGCGACGAAATAAAAATTTCGTTGCAAAAAGTTTAAATTTTTAGCGACGAAACTATTTTTTCGTCGCAAAAATAGCAACGAAATAATTTCGTCACAATAATTGCGATGAAAAAAAAATTTCGTCGCTATAATGGCGACGAAATAATAATTTCGTCGCTATAAGGGCGACGAAATAAAAATATTCGTCGCCATAATTGCGACGAAATAAAAATTTCATCGCAAAAAGTTATAATTTTTAGCGACGAAACTATTTTTTCGTCGCAAAAATAGCAACGAAATAAAAAATTTCGTCGCAATGAATAATAAAAGTTTTACTTTTTTGGATTCACAAATTTTTTTTGCGACGAAATTAATATTTCGTCGCTAAAATAAATTTTGGATAAAAAATAAAATTTTTATTAATTTTCCAAAAAAATCTGCTCAAATACAAATTATCTGATCAAATATATTTTAAATAAACAGTATGTTAACACAATAAAAATATTCTAAGTCAAAAGACCAATTTTAAGTATCAAAAAGTTTCATAACCATCTTTGTCATATACAAAAATATAAGTCCATACACCATTTTAAATTTAAAATAAGTACAAACTAAGTATGATCTGACTCATTGGCCTCGTTCCCTCCTCCAGGCATCGATCCCTGACCCGATATGTGTCGCGATGGTGGTGCAGAGGCGGCATCATGTGACTGTAGAGGTGCTAATTCAGAAGCATCAATACCGAGCCGTCCCACCACCGCAGCTACGATCCTCTCGAGCGTCTGACTACGATTCATCCAGTAACTAATCTGATCTTGCATCATGCTCATGGATGTCCTAACTGCCTCTGGCACCGATGCATCATCAGACCGGCCGGATGACGAACTGCGTGATTTTTTGGACCGCATGCTATGATCAGATCCTAGCTGTCGCCCGAGGACGGTATCCAAAATCGTATCATCTGTCATCAAACAAACCTGCTGCGATCCAGTATCACCATCAGATCCCACCTCCCTCGTCGCCTGCTCTCTCAATTCTAACATTTTTTCCTTCACAATAAACCAAATAAAATCATAAATTTTTTTCAAACTCTTTAAAAGTATTCAAAATGTAGAGTAATGATACTTACATGACGCTGCCTCGCCTCCTCGATCACGAACTCGCCACTCTTGTTTTGATAGAATTTAGCATAGGCGTCGACTCCGGATAGTCCCTGTTCAAACAAAAAAAAAGAAAAAAAAGATATCAAAATAATATAAATATTTAATAAAAAGTTACAAAGTATGATTGCAAATGTAGTTACGTACCATCCTTTTCATTCCCTGTGCAAAAGAGGCACTTCCTTGCGTGTGAATAGAATCAATCTTGCTCCTATTCACCTTATTCGCCTCCGATCGTCGCTACAAAATACATACAGTTATAACCAATAAAGGACATAACATCATTAAAAAAACTTGGAACACTAGACATACCTGAAATGCCTCACTTCCAAAATGCTCACATAACCACCGCCAATCGTCACTAGACCCAGCCCAATTTCTATATGGCTGGGTCACAGGATCAATCCCTTCGCCTGCAGCTCATTGCAGTATTTATGAAGCCTACATCGCCGATCTCTGTATCTATTTGCAGCCATTTTGAGAATACATGCCGTCACTTCTTCGTCAGTGCAATCCTCGAAGTCAATATTATCCTACACAGTAATCATACCAAAAAGCAATACATGAAATTATTCATATAATAAAAAATTTATTTATATAACCAAAAATAATATGGATCATGTAATGATATGCAAGACATCCAAATTTAATTCTTACCCTGATGTGAGAGACTAGAGCATCACGGTATCGAGGAGCTACATGCTTGAAACTTTCAGCAGCCCACGGAAAATGATTCCACATATACAAACTGATCTCATTTGCGACGATGCTAGCCTCTGTGCCAACCGGATGATCTCGAAATATATGTACCTTCGGTTTTTCATTGTGTGTATGCACATATTTTTCCAAAACAAGACCCCTACTAGGACCACGCACTGCACGTCGATGCTGTGTTCCTACATGTAAAAATTGATGAAATGAACATATATCATGTATCACTAAATGCATATAACAAAAAAATATATGTGGTTTATAAATTGATAGAGATGTACCTGTAAGAGGATGATGCTGCGGTACCATGGCCTCCGGCTGGGCAAGCTCTGGCTGAGCACTAGGCGGCTCTGTGGACTCGGACAACTGAGTCTCATCTAAATCCTCTGACTCATCATGCAAAATGCTAAAGTGAGGATGTGTATCATCAAGCAGAGCCTGCTGCCTACCCCGTGAATGTCTACGTCCAGGATCAGTCATGATGCTGCAATGATTAAAATAATTTAAATCAGTAAGTAATCAAAAAAACTCAAGTATTACATGATATAATAAAAAAAATAAATTGAATTACTTATTCATATTAATTATTGTTCTCAGATTCTGAACTCGTGTCCATATAGTCATCTTCGACGGGAGTCATAGAAGACTTTGACCCTGAAGTGCTATCATCATTGTCGTTAACGAAGTCATTATTGGATCGTGCTCGTGTCCGTGCCCTTATCGACGATCCAACAACAGAAACATCCTCAGGTTCATAGTCGTCTCTTTGTAATTGTCCTATGTCAATCGTATCATCTGGCACTAATATGTTATCTGATGCTTGCATTTGATATGCTTCATTTTCAATAATTGCACAGACTTCATTCTCAAGATGTTCATCGTTCGGGCATGTGAAAAGTGCAGGATCAAACAAATGCCTATGCTGAGCCCTTATTGCAACTCGCCAAGGCTCTTTCATTTTGTTATCATCAATATACCACACTAGTCTTGCTTGCTTTGCAAAAATATAAGGATCACTTTCATACCATACATGACCAGTGTGGATACTGACGAGTTGAGGATCTATAACAATTGGCCTGTGTCGTCCTAAGTCATACCATCGACACTTGAATAACACAATCCGTCGAAGATCACTATATCTCAACTCTATAACCTCATGCAGAACACCAAAAAAATCTATTATTTCACCCTTGTGCTCGCCCTCCATGCTTATTCCACAATTCTGTGTGGTTCGATCACGATCGTGATCTTCCGTTAAGAATCGCACACCATTGACTATGCATGCTGAATATACTGATACACGTCTGTCAGATTTTCGTGCAAGTGCAGCTAAGTCATTACTGATACAGTTAGGATTGTCTATACGTAGCTGAGCTATCTACAATTAAAAGAACAATAAGCAGGTTAAATTTGACAAAATAAATACTATATAAACAAACTTTTAATCATGGATGAACATGAACATAACTTACCCGTTCGTCAAACCATGATGCGAATTGATTCCTATGTCGTGCCGCTGCTAATGTAGGATTACTTCTTCTGAGCTCACTTTCGTGTTCTCTGAAGTGATACAGTAATACCATGTATATTTTAATTTAGAGTCCACGTGCATTCATTGATATATCAACAAATAAAAATTAAATGTATATACTCACATCATGTAGGCTTCTACCTCCTCGCAATTGTTTAGCACATACCAATGCATGTCATCCGTTTCTTGTGGTGTCAACATTCGAAAATCTTTTTTACCATATGGTCGGGCAACATTGGAGAACACGGACAATCCATCGGTCAGAATCTCGTCAACATCAATATTCCGCTGTGGCCTTGTAAATTTGGTCTCCACTCGTCGAAGGTACATAGAGCAGAACGTCAGACATTCATTCATAACATGTGCCTCTGCTATTGAACCTTCAGACCGTGCTTTGTTAGTGACGGCACTCTTGTATTCACGCATCTCCCTATTCAATAAATTATCAATTGATATCACATATAATAAGAATACAATAATGAATAATAAATATTACAATATCATGCAATTACCTTTCAATTGGGTACATCCATCTTGTATGTACTGGCCCACCCAATCTAGCCTCATGTGGAAGATGAACAGAAAGATGCACCATGATATCAAAGAAGGCGGGAGGGAATATCATCTCGAGCTTACAGAGAGTAATGATAATCTTCTTCTCCAATATGTCGATCTGACTTCGTCTCAATGTCTTCGCACATAAGTCTCGAAAATAAGTTCCCAGATCAAGTAACGCATCACACACATTATCTGGCAACAATCCGCGCAAACCAACTGGGAGCACATGCTGTAGAAGTACATGACAATCATGACTTTTCATCCCGACGATCTTCCCATCTTTCGACTTGATGCACCGTTTCAAGTTTGAGGCGTATCCATCAGGAAACCTCACTGATCTCAAAATATGAAAGAAATTGATTTCTCTCTCTTCGATTCAGTGTATAACATGCCAATAGCTTCACCAGCCTATCCCCTCGTCGAATCAAATGTAATTCCTTTCTAATCCGCATATCCTCTAAGTCAAGACGAGCCTTCACGGTATCCTTTTGTTCTTCCTTCGATATTGAGAATGGTATAAAATACATTATCAAATATATTTTTTTCAATATGCATGACGTCAAGATTATGTCGAAGAAGAAGCATTTTCCAATATGGAAGATCAAACAACTTGCTCTTTTTTCTCCAATTTTCGATACTTGTTCGCACCCCTACTTGGCTGGCCAGACCCTTACCAAATATGACATCCTGTGGGTTTGGTAACTGATTTAAAATATTGTCCGTAGACCAGAATCTTGGCTGCGCACGTCGTTCATGCTTTGCCATTGAACTTAAGACTTCTCCTCCATCTATGATCATCTGGCAAGAAACGTCGATGGCCGGTAAAACAAATCTTTCCGCGAATACGGTCCGATGTAATATCATCGTTACAAGTTGGGCATGCTTTATACCCTTTTGTACACCATCCAGAAATATTGCCATATGCAGAAAAATCGTTAACTGTCCAAAGCAATGCTGCATGCATACGAAAGATGCCTCCTACAACATGATCATATGTTTCGCATCCTTCTTCCCACAAATATTGTAACTCTTCGATCAATGGCTCTAAAAATATGTCTATGTCTCTTCCAGGGGCACGGAGACCCGGATCAACAAGGCCAATAGATTAAAAGGTTATTTCATGCACTTTCATGGTGGTAAATTATAAGGAAATACCATAACAGGCCACATACTATAAGCAGTACTAAGATTACCATATGGATTAAATCCGTCTGTTGCCAACCCTAGCCTGACATTTCGTGAATCAGCTGCAAACTATAGATGTTCACGATCAAAATGTTTCCATGCATCTCCATCTGATGGATGTCTCATGACATCATCGTCCATATTATTTACCTCCTTATGCCACCGCATGTCACAAGCAGTATGCCTCGACATGAACAATCGACGCAATCGTGGTGTAATCGAAAAGTACCGCAGAATCTTGCATGGTATTTTTTTTTTCTTCTTATCCTTACCACGACTTTCTTTCCATCTGCTTGAATGACAAATTGGACATGCTTGTAGATCTTGTTTATCCTTTCGAAATAGAACACAATCATTCGGACATGCATGTATCTTTTCACAGCGTAGGCCCAAGTCATCGACTCCCAAACCGAGTCCTTTCAATAATTTTTTGGCTTCATAATGACTTGACGGAAGTAACTCTCCCTCTGGCAGTAAGTCCTTCAAAAATTTGAGCAACCAATTAAACGAGTTGTTTGACCACTTACCAAGTGTCTTCATATGTAATAACTTTATTACGGCGGACAACAGAGAGTACTTCTTACAACCAGGATAAACATCACTTTGTGCATCTCTTAATAGACGCTCGAATCTATCATTTATAGATATATTAATGTCCTCTTCAGCTTCTTATCTCGGAATGGAATGCTGATGTTCTGCTCTCGCTTCTACATTTACTTCAAATAATTCCGGATGAAGATCCTCTAAAATTTCTCTATCTTCTTCACCAAGTGTTTGTCTTTCACGACTGCATGATCCACCGACTGACGACGGATTTATGGGACTCCTGGACAACATGTTCGAGCTAGTCGGCAAATCTTCACCATGACAAGTCCATCTCTTGTAAGTCACATCTATACCATGTTCGTATAAATGATTCTGAATGTCCGATAAGGTACACCAAAATAAATTCCTACATCGACGACATGGACAACGAGCTTTCCCATCTTCTTTAGTATGATTGGACGCCACATTCATAAAAGTCGTCACACCCGTAATATACTCGGGACAGAACTTATCACGCAAAGACATCCAACCACGATCCATACCTACATATTTATGATGCAAACTATACAATCAATTTTATGTAATAATAGTTGACTAACGCCTTATATCTCCTACCTATAGGGTGATGGTCCTATTCCATTCAGGAACGTAAGAATTTAATATTGCAATACATGTCTTGTATACCAAAAAATTTCGACAGCATTTCGACGCAGTTCTCCAGATACACAAGCATTAAAATTGTGCTATGTATCCAGAGAACATGATCGAAAATACCGACAAAACTCTGCGATATAGAAGCACATGTGTTGCAATATTAAATTCATTCATATGCCCAAACTGTCCACGAGGATAATTCGAGAATAGTGTGTAAAGCACCAATATTTTTTTCATAAAAAAAAATATTAGTTTATGCACGCTATCCTCGAACAAAAATTCTAAGGCTTATAAATTTTTTATGCTACAATTAATATATTATTATTAAAAAAAATATATTTTTAAAATATTTTTAAATCATGATTAAAATTAATTATATCAAATAAATAATTATATCTAACATTATATCTAATTACTAAAATAATAAATAATTATTTTTAATGACTAAAATTTATTAAAAAAATTAAAAAAATATATAAATTAAAAATTGGTTTCACCTTCAACTCTTCCGTGAGCAGTGATGGTGACAATCCGCGGCAACCGGCGGTGGCGGCCTGGCGGTGGCGCGGCGGTGGCGGTCGGGCGACGACGCGGCGGTGGCGGCCCGGCGGCGACGCCGGTGGCGGCTGCGGCGGCCCTACGAAAACAAACAAACCAGACTGAGAAAGGGAGGGAGAGGCCGGCGTGGCGGCGGCGGACGAAGGCGTGGAGCTGGCGGGGGGAGAGGCCGGCGTGGCGGCGGAGGAAGGCGAGACGGCGTCAGGCTTGTCGGGGTGGTGATGTGGAGGAGGGATTTGGAGGCGACGAGGGCCTTATCCTTGGCCGGCGAGGAAGAATAGGAGGAAAGTATGGAAGGAGGAGGAAAGGGAGGGAGGAGAGGTGGCCGCCACCTTCGTTTTATGGATTGGAGGGTTAGGGTTTCAACGGATTGGAGGGAACCGGAGGGAAGGAGGCAGAGAAGAGGGAGGATTCGGTGCGCGGAGGAGAGGGTGGCGAGGCGGGAGGGAGATGGCCGGCGCGCTGGGAGGTGGGCTCGATCAGCGACGGGGGGCGGGCTCGAGCGGCGATGGTGGCGGGGAGGGAGGGCTCGACGGCGGTGGGGAGGGAGGGAGAGAGAGAGGAGATGGTGGCGGGGAGGGAGAGACTTACCGGGAAGGACGACCGACGACCGGGGAACGACGACTGTCGCCGGAGATCGGGGAGGGAGAAGATTTGGATGACCGTGGCGGAGATCGGGGAGGGAGATCAACAGTGTTTTTTCAATTAGGGCAGAATATCAAAGGTTTTATTTTTAATTAAAAAATATTTAGCGATGAAATAAATTCGTTGCTAAAAATAAATATTCTGTCGCAAAAAATATATTTTTTGCAACAAAAATATTTTCGTCGCAAATGATTAATTTTTGGCACGAAAATTTAATTTCGTCGCAATGATCGGGGAAATCAAGTTTCTCGCAACGAAACAAATATTTCGTCCGCTAAAAAATTCAATTTTTGGCGACGTAATTATTTTCCTCGCAAAAAAAAAAATTTAGCAACGAAAAATTTTTCCATCACAAAAAAAAAAATTTTTTTGCGATGAAAAAACTTTCGTCACTAAAATCAATTCTAGCAACGAAATTTAAATTTTCGTCGCAAAAATATTCAAAAATTTTTTAATAAAAATAAAATTTAGCGACGCAATAGTTTTGTCGCTAAATATAAATAAAATTGATCGCAAAAGTCTTTCTTTTTAGCAACGAAATATCAATTTCGTCGTAAAAAATATAATTTTTTGACGACAAATTTTTTTTTGTCGCAAAAAAAAAAAATTTTAACTACGAAAAAAAATATTTCATCGCCAAAAAAAATTATTTTTTTGCAACGAAAAAAAAATTCGTAGCTAAAAATGAACTTCTAGCAACAAAAAAAAAATCGTTGCAAAGATATAACTTTTTGTAACGCAATTTTTTTCGTCGCAAAATACCTAATTTTTGGGGACGAAATTTAAATTTCGTTGCAAAAGCCTACTTTTTGGCGACGAAAAATATTTCGTCACTAAAATTTTATCGTAAAAAATTAAATTTCTTGTAGTGGCATGCGCACGTATACATACACATATCAACTTGCAGTCTAGTTCTAACTAATCCAATCTGATCCAAATCTAGATTGGAATTTCTCAAACCCAACAAAAAAACTCCATCTTTCCTGCCTTTCTTTTTTCTTTTTATTTTTTCCTTGTTAATTTTCCTTTGCATTCTTCCTCTCCATTTCATTTTTAATAAAATGTGCGGTAGCCTCTCTCACTATTTTGCCCAAAAAAAGATTGGATAGGGTTTCACCATATTGAATCACATAAATCAGGATAGGTCAAACTGTGTTAAAGCAATGCTTCAAAATATTTTTGTTAGCTTAGTACTAAGCGAGCTAGGATCTTCCTTAGGTGCACTTGCATAATTTATGACTTGGGGAGACTCCAAATATAGCTAAATGAAACTCCAAGTATTTTCCACAAAATACATGTATAAATTTATTTATTTTTACATTGGGTCAACCTTTCTGCTTGGTTAGGCTTTGCTTGGTGTGGCCATATTCAGGCTAGGTTAAGCCCAACACCATTCCAACCCGAATTAGGTTCTACTCTTGAGCCCAAACCAACCCAAGTCCATAAAACCTTGATCCAACTTGACTCCATATGATTAGATTAGGCTGATCGGCTCTGGTTGAGTTCAATCACAGCCATAAATTTGCTGATTGATTCATGCAAATTTAAATATTTAGAAAGAATATATGTAAATAATTTTAATTTAATTTTTTTTAATTCATCTAAATGGAATTTGGGCTACTTACTCTACAATGTAGTAATATATTATATAATATAACAACACTGATAATATTATCTAATATTTTATATATTAAAATAATATATTATATTTATTTTTAGGTAGGATGGGATGACTATGACCATCTTATAACAACATGATATACCTTATACATTTCACAAAGATATTTTTGAAAAAAAAAAAATAAAATAAAATATAAAAAATTATAAATTTTTATTGTTATTTAATGCTCAAACTCACAACTATGTCCATTCTTTGCAAATATATAAACTATCCATCTAATATCAGATTTAGATATTATTCTCGGAAGCATATTATTATATATTAGAAGAAACATGAATGGTTACGATTTATCTATTTTCTAGATAAAACAATTTTG
Organism: Elaeis guineensis; assembly: GCF_000442705.2. Lineage (NCBI taxonomy): Eukaryota > Viridiplantae > Streptophyta > Magnoliopsida > Arecales > Arecaceae > Elaeis > Elaeis guineensis. The sequence continues at coordinate 103,000,478 of NC_026003.2, forward strand.
ATCAATCATTTTGTAAAAAGATCATTTTATCTATGTAATCAATAAATTAAGTATATTTATTATTTTAGTTGTGCATGTTAATTTTTTTTCATTAGAATGAAGAAATAATTAACAAATCAAGAGAAATGTATTACATAGAAAAAATTTTATTTTAGATTTTTTGCATGTATATTCCTCCAAATATTTAAATTTATATGAATTACTCTTATAAAATTATTATTTACATATATACCCTTAATTTTTTTTTTGCACATCTACCTATAAGAATATTTTAATCATTTAATTTTAAAACCATTAATTTTTAACGATATTAGATATATGGGGGCATATGCAAAAAAAAAAAATTTATGACGGTATATGTAGATATCAAGGGATATTTATACAAAGATTGTGCTACAGTGCTCTTTAAATATATTTTATAAAAGATTAAAAAACATCCTGACCATTGATTAGTAAGGTTAATAAGGGATTTTCATCCCAACAGGTTATCAATCGATAACCCGATTTTTTTTATTATTTTTGTTATGTGACGTCCCTCACCATTGCTCGATCCAGTCGGTGCCCTAGTTTCCTTCGCTGCCCCTACCTCGCCCACAATGTCCCCATATCGACGGCCTTCTTGCACTGGTGGCCTCCTACACCGGCAACGTTGCTGCCCCCCCTCTCCATCGTGGCTTCCAGGCATTTTCCCCCCTGGACCCTCACCCGTTGCATCCCCATACCGATGGCCTCCTTGCAACGGTAGCATCGCCGCCCCCTCGCATTGCCTTTCCCTTCAGTGCCT